>NC_029790.2:124997989-125003263 GCF_000816755.2 Arachis ipaensis
ATGCAGAATGCAGATTATGCGGGAGATAGAGTGGATAGACGGAGCACATCCGGCATGTGTTGCTTCCTTGGAAGCTCACTCAACATGTGGTCAAGCAAGAAGCAAGCCACAGTGGCTTTATCCACGGCTGAAGCAGAATACATTTCCCATTTGCATGTTGCTCTCAATTAATTTGGTTAAAAACACAATTGGAAGATTACAAATTAAAGATCAATAGTATACCCTTATTTTTGTGATAATATGAGTGCTATAAACATTTCAAAAAATCCTGTTCTGCACTCAAGAACTAAGCACATTGAGATAAAATATCATTTTATTAGAGAGCATGTGCAAAAGGGTACTATTGATATTCAACTTGTAAAATCTGAAGACCAAATTGCTGATATTTTTACAAAACCCCTCTGTGAAGACAGATTCTGCACCTTGAGAAAAAGCTTGGAAATGTTTGATTTAAGTTCTATTGATAACTTGTGAATATTTGACTCTGTTCAGTTTTGTCTCGTAAGTTTGGACGAGATAAAATGAGGGCATGATGGAAGAGCTATAATCAAGGGGGAGGCAATGCAGAATTTAATTTTCATGGGCCCTACCAAATATCTTTGACCCCACCATGACAATTTTGTTAGTTTCTTATTTTTTGAAAAATAAAATCACAAAATCTCTTGGTTGTCTTATCAAATCTTGTTGGAAGTAGCATGTTGTCAAATCAAATCTTTCCTTCCAACTAATCCCTTGATTCAAGGAAACTCCTTTTCAATTTTTTTGAAACTTCCCTGGTTAATAACCGCGCCCTTAATGGTTAATAACTCCCTCCACTATCTCTTTCCAATCAGCATTTAATGTCCCTCTAACCTCCCTCCACTCATCTCACCCTTCGGCCCTCTCTCTCTCTCCAACTTCCATCACCATTCATCTTCTTCATAATGAAAAAGAAAACAGCACCAAGGAAGAGTGAAAGAATTCGTATCTCTCAAAAGCCTTCCACTCCCTAAACACATACACACATACATATTCACTCCACCTCTTCATCTTCGCCTTCACCTCCCACCAAGAAATTCGAATTAATGAGGTGCAAGGTTATAGCCCAGAAATCTTCTGGAAGGAGAAAAAGTGACAAGAACAAGGAACCAAGCATGGAGGAAGAGGAAGAGGAAGAGGAATCTCATACATCACCTCCTCCATCACCACCAAAGAAGTCCACCCCACATGCGTCTGGGAAAAGCTCTCGGAAAATCAAAGGTTTTGTGTTTCATGAAACCCGAGAACCCGCGAACCTTGGATCAATGGATTTCAAGAACAAATTTCATAAACCACATTCTCATTTTGATCCTTCAAGGTTTTCTACATGTGCATTCTATGAATTCCACAAAGAAGTTTTGAAAAAGCGGCATATGTGTCCCTCATACTTGGTGAATCTTGATTCTTTGGCTGCCAAAGGGATTAATTTACATCCTTTGTTTGACAATCTCAAATGGTCTCCATTGCTCCTTATTCACAAAATGGTTTACCCAGGGTTGGTAAGACAGTTTTATACGAATCTGAGATTGATTGATGGTAGTCTTCACTCCTACGTGAAGCATGTGCACATCACTCTGAATGCTGAGACCATTGGGTCTGCCCTTGGTTACACTGATGAAGGGCCGAGGGTTTACATGACTGACAAATGGGATGCACACGTTGGGGTCACATACAAGCAAGTTCTTCATCAAATTTGTGAAAATCTGTCTGGACTAGACGACACTGTTCCTACTCACAAGGCTCTTGGACCAACCAACTCACTACTGCACCGCATCATAACTCACATTCTTACCCCAAAGAGTGGCTCTCGTAACAGGGTAACAGTATCTGATTGTCTCATAATCTTTGCTCTCATTACTTCATCTTCTATTTCATTTAGTTATCTCATGATTAGACATATGTGGGAGTCTGTAAAGATTACAAAAAAGGCTAATTTACCTTATGAAATATTTCTCACATGCATTTTTGAGTACTTTAAGGTAGATTTAACAAATGAGGATGTAGAAAACAAAGTCTTTATGATCAAAGGAGGCGGAGCTGTTAAAAAGGGAAAGAAATCTATGGCTTCTGATGATGATTTTGAAAGTCGGCCAGAATCCTCTAAGGCGATCGATTCCCTCAAAGACATTCTCACAGAATTCTCAAACATGTCCGATCTCATGGTTCAATTTCATAAGTCTGCACGTAAACTAGCATATGAAAATGAGTCGGCCTAGAAGAAATGCCAAGAAAGGGTCGGTCTAATGCTGGAAAGCCTTGATGATGAAATGGGTAGTGAAGCAGGGGCCGAGGGATCTGACTTTAATCTCTCTGATGATTAAACTTATGTTTACTGTTTGATATTGGCACACTTAGGCTCAATTTGTTACTTTATTTTGTTGGGTTGGATACTGCTAGTAGTATAACTCTGTGGTACTTTGTGAACACTTTTGGATTATTTTTTGGGTTATATTTTGCATACTCTGTTTTCTATGTTAAAACTTCTTGCAGGTGCCCCTTTGATGACAAAAGGGGGGAGAAGTGCTTTAAAATTGAAATCTGGAAAAACAGGGGTGGAAAATAGGGGATGAAATTTTCTTTTGAAAATTCATGATCACCCTTGTTAAAAGGATACATCTGATAATATTGCATTTGTTTCACTGTGATTACTGCTGCTGGAAATACATTTGGCATTTGGTTTATGATGCTAGGCAATGCATTGGTTTTGTTTATATGAATGCCTGGTTATTGATTAATCTTGATGAATATGCATGCTTATATTGAAATAGGAATACTCTGATTCATCTTGGTAAACATGCTTGATAATTTGTTTTTGGCAGTTCCTTTAAACTGTGTAAAATATAACAGCTGCCACGTTTTGATGTGATCATATGTGTTTCAAGAATATTTTCCTTACCATAATAATATTGCTCTGATATCTTGACTGGAAAATATTTGAAATTTTTTCAATTGAAGTTTGAGCAGAAAATCAATTTATGATAACAAACAAGTTTTGGTTATCAATGCACTCTGCTCATAAATCAAGCATTCAACATTTCAAAATAAATATGTTGGATAACATTGTTACTTTAAGCTTGATTAAAATTGTTACAGGACAGTACTTCCCTTGATAAAAATGGTATATATTAAGGGGGAGTCATGTGACAATATGAAAGGGGGAGAAATACAAATCTTCAAAGGGAGTACTCTATACTCTAATTCTTAAATTCCTTTCTATTTCAATTTTAATAATGTTTGTCATCAAGGGGGAGATTGATGAGTTTGGAAAACTCTAAATTAATATTTGTGATGACTAAATATTATTAATGTGATTAATTGCAAAAATATTAATTCATATATGTTGAGTGAATTAATTTTGGCAATGCAGGTTCTGTTTGGGCCGAAAAATATTGGCTAGCCCAATTTGATGAAATATATTCAGCATTGATCACTATGGCTGAATTGATTTGGGCCGAAATAAAAGAAAGTTGCCAAGCCCAAACTTGTTACTTGTAGCTCAGCCTTGAAACACAATGACCAAATTGATTTGGCTAAAGCTAGTTGTTATCTTGGGCCAAAATTGAACTATAATTGCTACAAGCCCAAGTTAACTGTGTTTTGCTATAAGCCCCAATACATGATCCGAAAATATTTCATCAGGAAAGCAAATGTTATTATTTGCCTTATGCCTTCCACGGATCTAAGCTTATTACCATGTGATGGATCCCAAATTCATTCAATTATCATTTATTGCATGGGAACAATGAGAGAGAAAATGGGACATCTGATTTGATTGTAGCATCTAATGCTACACGCTACTCAACAAGGAAAGAATCATTTCAATTAATTTCATTCTCTTTCCTAATTCAATGATGTTCAAATTTCTTTCTTCTCTCTCATCACTTTCCTTCTCTTCTTCAGTCCTTACACAGCAAACCATGGAGACTTTGAGCCATTAAAAAGAAGGGAAGGCAAGCTACAAGACCATCACAATGATGGCAAGAAAACATAAAAAATGTAGTGGCTACGATCTGTAACCATGAAAGGAAAGATATGGTGATGAGATATCAGCCTCTCCATACCAAAAATGGAAAAGGAGATTCGGCCATCAGAGAAGAAGATCCTTGGAGAGATGGCTTGTCACTGCTTTTGGGTTCACTCATCACAGAAGGTAGCTAGGGTGGCTACGTGAGAGAGGAAGCAAAAGTGGAGCAGAAGAAGCCATCACCATCATGAAGCATCAAGGGCCAGAAATCCATCTTGGAGAGCAAGCCAAGGATGGAGCGCTCGGATTGATGAAGAGTGATGACCAAGGAAGGACTAGAGGTAATTGCATGTTGGGTTTTGCATGGGTTATCTCTTCTTTTTCTCTGGCCGAACCGGTTCTGTTTCTTGGAGAAGAAAAAGTTGGCTTGGTTTTTGGCTTCAAAGGTGGAGGCTTCCCTCTTCTATAAAAAGAGAGAACAGCCACGGTTTGGAGCAAGGAGAAAGTGTGAGAGTGCAAGGCACAGGGTTCTCAGAGCTACCTGAGCTAACAGATTTTCTTCTCCTTCAATGTATTCTGTTTTGTAATTTTTCTGTTTAATTTTGTCATGTCTTGAGTCTCATGGAAAAAAAAAGGCAAACAGTGAGGTTTGTATGAAAAAGCCATTGAGCGAAAAAAGGCAGAGAGTGCAAAATTAAAAGAAAAAGCCATAGATGTCCTTAGAGTTCCTTTGTTCATCTATGTTGTGTTTTATGATTCTGTGAGAATCTCCTTGTAAGTTGGGTTAGCACTTTACAGTCTGTAATCAGGAAGATTATAGTGAAATTCCATCATGGTTGTGATGGAGACTGGATGTAGGCTGCACTGCACTTAGCAACTGAACCAGGATATATCTGGGTGTAATTTTCTCTCTTCTCTACTCCATTTCTGTTTCTACTGCACAGGAGCTAAAACTAAAAATATCTTGTACCAAGTGACGAGACAAAAATAAAAGTCTCGTGCCAAGTGACGAGACAAAAATCAAAAGTCTCCTGAAGTCATTTCAAAGACCAGCAAGTGTTACTTTGCAAAAAAAAGGGGGCTAAGATTCAACCCCCCTTCTCTTAGCTACTGAAAACTTTTAGGCTTATAAAACGAGCGTCCCCTAAGTTTAAAGGACATCATTGTTGACAAGCATACTGTTCAAAATGCCGTTGGTAAGACTTTAAACTTTTAGCTCTCGACTTTATAATCTTAAAACTCTTTCTTCCAATTTTATGAGTTGATGAAAACTAATTTTTAACTTTTTTTTT
>NC_029790.2:125003340-125004739 GCF_000816755.2 Arachis ipaensis
GTTACTATGACTAGAGGGATTGCAACTATTGCTGCAATAAAAAAGATGTTATAAACTTAGCCCAACCTCCTTATTAACCCTAGTGGTGATAGGGTGTCCTCTTCGGCCATAATGAGCAATCTACGACCGCCTCCCAAGTTTGAAGGAAGCGGTGAAGGACAAGGTCCTAAAGTTCACAACTTGGAAGAAAACTCTCCCATCCGTTCTCCTTCTAATGTCTTTTTCCTTGGCGATTTTGAGCGTTTATGGGTTTTAATAGTTAGTGAATGCTTATCATCACGGTATTACATTTTATCTATTTGATAATTTTTATTTTTTTTTATAAAATTATCTATCATGTGTACTAAAAACACATATTAAGATTATAAAATAAAAAAAATTATTAAAAATATAAAAAATTTAAATTTTTAATATATTTATTAAATAAAAATATTTAACATTTTTTACTAATAATAAATTTATCATATGTTCTTAAAACACATTAACTAAACGCTCTTCATAATCCTTACGAATTTTAGTGCAACCTCGAGAACTAATGGTGCATGAGCTAATTTGGGATCTGTTTCAGCCCCGCCCAGTAGGCATAGTGCCCCGACCCAGGCGGCCTGCCTAATCAGGCCGCTGAACCCGGACCGGGAAACCGACCCGACACTTCCACCCCTCCAGCATAGCATATGACAGCTGGGGGAAAGAAAATTTCTTAGAAGGTGGATTTGTCCTTGTGGGGCCCACCCTAATATAGGGTATATAGGGGAGGGCCCTACCACCTCCACGAGGTACGTCACTACCCTCTTTTTATCTTTTTCTGCCATCTATACGGACTGTGACTTGAGCGTCGGAGTGTCATTGCAGGTGGCTCCTCCCTCACACTTCAACAGCTTGAAAAGTCGCAAAATCACCGTCATCAGCACTCACATGCCTGAGATCCGGTCCCAAGCCGGTCCCCACTATCTCACCCATAAAACATCACCGACCCGTTAATAGATTGACGGCTACCCGTTAAGAATATTTAAAATAGTAATTTAAACATTTTTTTAATTTCAATTGTATTCTATACGAAGTATTTAAAACATAATTTTAATCCTAATTTCATTTAAAAATTTTAAAAAAAATTAAGTTAAAAAAAACTTCAATTATCACCTCAGATTATCATTAAAAAATTCATTATAGTAAACATCAATTTATCTTAACATGTTAATAATTTTGTGATAGAAATAAAATTAGTAATTAATATGAATTACAGATACTAAGTTAATGAAATAAATTAAATAAATTAAAATTTTAAGAGCTAAAACAAGTATAATTTTAAAAATCACTTTAAAAATTATCTCACGTTTACCTCGTTTACTTCATTTTTTATATATTATCAACTAATTCTTTTATCGTTTGTTTGAAAAAA
>NC_029790.2:125004751-125005873 GCF_000816755.2 Arachis ipaensis
TAAACTTAAAAAATATTGTTATTAATTAAAAAAATTAAATGGTTCTCCACGGTTGATTCCAACGACAAATCAACAACAAAATAAATATGAACTATCAAGAACCAATTAATTTATTGAGTAGTCTAATGATATAATAAGTAAAAAAAACAAGTTAGTTATTAACAGCAAATTATAGTAACTAATTGATGTTATTAAAATAGGATAAAAATATGTTATTTTTTGCTAGTATTATGATTAACACCACTTCACTTAAAATATTCAGACGTAGCAAACTGGTAAACGTTTGGTGTACATAAAATCTATATGTGTGCATATTTTTTTTAAATTTATATAGTCAATTTTTTTTAAAAAATAGATATATATTATATTAAGTGAGTTAAAAAAATAAAATGGAAAGAAATAAAAGTAATAAGAGAAAAGAAAATAATGTTAAAAGGTAGAAAGATGAGAAAAAGTGAATGAAAAAAATTAAAAAAATAATTAAATTATAAAAATATTTTAGATATTTTAAATTTTAAATAAAATTATAATAAAGTAAAATTTTAAATTAGATTTATTTAAATTAAAATTAGTTTAAAAAAATAAATTGAATTTTATTTAAATTAATTTAATTATTTTTATTTTAAATGCTGAAATTCAATTTAATTTCCATAATAATTGAACTTTAAAGAATTTTCAAACCCTGTTAGTTGGATATGTGCATAGATGTTTTACACTTTTACTCTTCTCATGTGGAGGAGTTTCCTGATCATATGTCGTCACTGATTAGGGCCCCGTCACAACGTGATGTCCAAGTTTCCAATTACACATCTCACTTTCCAATTTGTCGATTGCCTAATTGCTTCAAACTAGTTATGGAAAAAAGAGAAAAAGTACTAGCAATAAGTTAAACACGGAAGAATAGTTAATAAACTGGCCTTCACTGCATATCTTCCGAATAAAGAAGTACAAAATATCTTGGGGACAATAATCGATCTAAATCAATTTAAAGTTACTTTATTTTATATTTAGGAATAAGTACTGTTTTGTTCTTTAAAATTTAGGATCAAAATTAAAATTATTTTTAATTTTATTTTGGATTTAAAATTTAGAGATGTTAAAATTTAAATCGATCCAAATTAA
>NC_029790.2:125005916-125021766 GCF_000816755.2 Arachis ipaensis
GAACAAAAGGAACAAAAGATAAAAAATAAGTAATAAGGATGAATAAATCGAGAATAAAATAAAATATATAAAGTCACGAAAAAATAAAATATTAGATTGATACTTAAACTATAATTGTTTGAATTAAAAATTGCAATTGAAAATATCAAAAAGAAAAATAATGAAATTGAAAGATACATAGAGTCATGGAGAGCTATATAAAAAAATTAGAGAATTTAAAATTTACTTTTTGATGAAGAGAAGATGACCATTAGACAAGGAATAAAAAAAATGTTGAAAATATAAAAATAAGATGAGGGTTTAAGAGAATAAAGAATTGACGGTACAATAATTAAATTTGATTAGGTTAAATAATAGTCAAAATGATAACAAAAAATAAAAAAATAAATTTAAAACTTTAACTAATTGAATTTATTTTATTTGTAGTGGGGTCATTTAAAATTTGAAGTGGGGGCATATTATATATAAATATATCTTTTAAAACAAAAATTAAAAACATCATGGGGCAAGTGCCCCCTCATTTGTATGCTTGGGTCCGTCCCTGGGTGCACACACCAAGGTTTAAACCCGAGTGCAGCATATTAAGATGTATATGATTTGACCAGTTGAGCTAGGCCTCAGCTGCAGACTTGTTATATGTGTTTAATTTTTTTAATTTACAAAACCGCAAAGCCAATACAATCCAAACCGCTTGAAATTAGATCGGATTGGATCGGATTTTTTTTTAAAATCATCCAATCCAAAACCGCACTGCTAACACCCATATTAAAATTGTCCCTAACATTTTGTTTGGTATTAAAATCGTCCTTTTGACCATTTTACCCTTATTTCACTAATTCTACTCTCTCATCTCTCTAACTCCAAACCCTATCTTCTTCACTCCATTGTCACAACACACACAGCTTCTCCTTCTTCTTCTACTTCTTCTCCGTTACACACAACCATCACACACCTCCTTCTTCTCTTCTTCTTCTTTTCTATCACATACAACCGTCACACACACTTCTTCTTCACCTCGACGATGACCTCCACTCCAACGGTGACCTCCATGCTTTTTATAAGATATAGTTTCATTCTTTTTGTTTTAAAAAAAATTTGAATCTGTTGTTGTTGTTAAATTTAAAAATTTTGATGTTGTTCATCACAATCCCTAATTCTCTAATTTTTTTGTTGGTTTTGTTTTTGTTCTTATTTCTAAATTTTTGGATTGTTGTTGCTATTTTTGTTTTTGAATTTCTTGTTTCTCCCTAATTTTTGTTCTTAATCTTGTACTTCATTATTCTTGATAATTAAATTCATAAATTTTTTATTTTTGTAATTGAAAAAGAATTTGGATATTTTTAATTCTTATAATTGAATTTTGTTAACTATATTTAAAGATTTGAAATTTTCAGTTTTGTTAAGGAAAGAAGAATTTGTTCTTCTGGAAGAAGAACAAGAAGAGTGAAATGGTGGAAAAAGTGATATTTTTATCATTTAAAAAAATTATTTAAAAGGACGATTTTAATGCCAAATTTCTATATAAATCGAATTTAATGAAGTCGAATTAGGATAATAAGTAGTAAATTAAATCGCTAATGAGTTATAGCTCAAATGGCATAGTCTCCCCATACTCAATTAAGAGGTTGCGAGTTCGAGTCTCCTATCTTTGGTAAAAAAAAAGTAATAAATTGAATCTATAGGATTTAAATTACATGTTGATCATACCTATTACTAATTCGAATAAAAAAGATTCTATTTGGCCTCATTCATAGTAAATCGAGTTGATTGATTTTGATTTACAATGAGCTAATATGAATTTGAATGTTGCCCATAGTAAATCGACTCAAATGATTTTGATTTTGGGCCAATAGTAATTCGAACTCATTAGCTTCGATTTACTAGCATGCGTAGCCTTAACTAAATCAAATTCAATAGATTTAATTTACCTTCGAACGCCTATATATATAATTCGAATCCAATTCATCGGATTAAAATCCAAAATTCCAACCCCACCGTCCCCTCCCAAATCTTGGAGAAAAACTCGCAGAAAATTCAAGATCTGTACACATGGAGGACGATCCAAATCGTCTGTATCGGTTAGATGGAGTCGCGCACATTGCTGGTGTCGTCCACGAAGAGGTTAGTGAATTCGATTTTTGTTTTTAACATAATTTAGTCGTGCTAGTAATGTTAACATGCTTCTTATAGTAGTTGTTTAAAGTCGTTATTAGAAATTAGAAAATTATTTTTTACAATATAATTGTTGAGTAGAAGTAGTAATCTATTAGTTGGTTAAATTTTGAGAACTTGAAATGGTACCTAAAAAAGTTAGTTAGAATTGTAAGCAATGTTAGATTTTTTAAGTTATTTGTTTTATATTCAGTAATATTTAGTTTAGGAATGGGGTTCAATATAACCCAACTATTGTAAGCATGATGCTGATTGAAATATTGCGATATTTTTTATACATTATAGATAATTTTTTTGTTAGAGGTGTGATGTACTTAAGTCCATTTAGTTTTAGCATTTTCTATTTTGTGTGAACATGTTGGGCGTTATTGTAAATGATGATTTAAAAATTCGGCGTGCAATGTTTAGCCTTTTTATATTTTAAGAATCGAACAATGTTTTGTTATGGTTATGATAAAAAAAAATTTTATCTTTGTCCAGCCCCATCGATGTATCACCAACATGAGAAGGCAACACGGTATGCCTTTGGATGACAGGATCATTCCATACTTGCAGATAGCTGGTTTATACCATCTTGCAAGACTGAACGAGATTTGGTTTAGATTGTGATACGTAACCGATACCTCGGCCACCTAGGCCATCTAAGAAACTCAGAATAACACGATAAGGTCGGACCCAAAAATTTGAATAACCAAACGTGGTCAGCGAAATTAATTCGCCTCAAGCGGCACTCAGTAAGGACCAAGAATCTCGGGCATATTCACACAACGAGTAAAATATCACCTATAAAGCCGAGCACACAACCTCGAAAAAAGGCAGGTTCTATTTTGAGTTTTGTATTACTTTTATCGCACTTATAAAACCTCCCATTAACTTGAGCGTCAGAGTATTTTTTGCAGGTATTTTCGCCGCGGTGTTTTGATCCGGACCGAGGTATAGCTCCCAGCAGAGGTAGTACAGTGCTCAGAGACGTTATAACTCGGTGATCCTTACTCGGACGAACCAGATTGCAAGACTGACCAATGGCTTGCAATGATGGAAGGCCTCAATACACGGTGAGAATGTCCAGAAAAGCCGATAGAAATAAGCTGAAGACTCATCCACTTGCCCACCAACCCGCACACGGCTCGTCCTCAAAACCGCGACACTACCTGGCATCGTGATCTGCACACCCATTACCCATCGTGGTAAGTCATTGTATGACTCTTTCCAATCTCCGTAAATCTGTATCACGGCCTTCTGTTTAGCCATTCAAACTCTCCTGTAAGTCGGTCTAAACCCAAAGTGTGCCTCCTGGCATTCTGCAGTACCTTGATCGAGACGGCAGCATCAGCTCTAATCATGGACAGTATAAAGGCCGATATGACATAATAATCAAGCATCCTGTAATCACTAGATATCGATGTGGCTAGGCAAGTGTGAGGACCATTGTACCGTTTTACCTCTCAAATACATCTGCACTGGCAGAGGCTAACCCGAATGAGCCATGCGCATCCGTTGTCGAACTCCTTGCACTTGCCGTAGTACTTGCGATGATCGGATTCCAACACCTTGTACTCAACCCCACGGTAGATGCTATAAATCTTCACGCTTAACACGACCTCCTCTTTATCCTAAAACTGCTGACCAACTTGAAATTCATATACAACTCCTGTATTCTGTGTATCTATGGCCCTGAAACCAACAGGTACTTCTGGATTCCCTTGCTGTACCATGGCATCCAAATCCAAAGTTGAGAAGTACAGGGGATACTGATGAGTTCCTGAACAAGATGCTCTGCTACCCACAATTGGAGTGGTCTGTGGTATGTCATCATCACTATTCTTTAGCTATTGTGGCAAGCTCCACATCATCATCATCATGCAGCGCATCTTCAACCCCAATCGTTACTCTACCCTCTCCGAAAATCGGGATGATAAGAAAAAAAAAAGATAGATAAAAGAAAAATAAAGGATAGATAAGGGATTTTTTCTACTAGACCTCTAAGAAACCTGTTCTTAGCAACCTAGGTCACCGGAAAAGATTCCCTACTAGACCTTCAAAGAACTTGTCCTTGACAACCTAGATCAGAGGGATGAAAATTGAATCACTCAATCTTCTCCATGCAACCAACGAAGCAAATCACTCACCTCACTCCTCACACAATAAAAACGTGCTTAAAAGCAACTGAAAATTTATTCATCAAAGTTATTCCAAATGGTCTCACCAGAGGTGTTTAAATAGGCTCCTAACAAACTAACTAAAAGATAAGATAACTTATTTAAATCAGATTTGATCTTATTGGATTAGATCAGATTTAATTTAAATTTTAAAATCCTAAAGATATGATAACTAATTTAAATCAGATTTGATCTTATTAGATTAGATCAGATTTGATTTAAATTTAAAATCTCTAAAAATATTACTAAGCAAATCAAAAGTAAATCAAATCATCCAACCATAGTTGTAAGAACCGAATCGGTGATCGAACCGATCAGGTTACTGGTTCACTGGTTTATTGGTTCAACCGATAAACCGTTGGTTGAACCGGTAAAACCGGTTTCACATGAATAAAAATAGCAATCCTAAATTCCCTAGTTCCTATTCCCTATTCAGCAAGACAGCAACCTTAAATTCTTAAATAGTTAAATTCCCTATTCAGCAAGACAAGCAAATTCATATTTCATGGATTCAAATCAAGCATATAATCCAACAGTTTCATATTTCCAGTACAAATCAACAAAACATAAATTGATTTACATGAAAAATTTGATTTACATAACATGAAAAATGCAACAGCCAACAGTTTCATATTTCATGTCCTAATCCAACAGTAAATTTACAAGGAAATTCAACAAGCATATTCAACAAGGAAATTCAACAAGCATATTCAAGTGTAATGTATTCAACAGTTTCAAATTTCAACAAGCATATTCAACAAGGAAATTCAGCTTAACAGAACTTACAGTAACAGAACAGAGCAGAGTGTAATGTATTTCACACAACAATCATTAAACTTCAAGTGCAGAACAGAGCAGAAGCAGATTACAGAACTGGAGCAGTGGAGCTTACCTGTTGACAGAGTCACAGAGCAGTAGCACTAGAGCAGAAGGGCGACGGGGAGGGCGACTGGGCGAGGGCGACGGCGCTGGAATGGCGAGTTCGCGGGTGGCGGATCTGCTGTTCGGAGAGGATGACGGGCTGAGTTGGTTTCTTCAGAGCTCAGACCGCCGGTGAGACGAAGAGGATGACGGGCTGGGGGCTGGGTGAGTGAGGTGAGGGCGGCGGACTGGCGGAGGGCTGGTAGGGTTTCGCCGTTTCGCCGTTAGGGTTGGGGGGAATAGCCAAAAGGGGAGGGAAATTGGAACTGCAAACTGGGATCGGGTGGGGCGTGGGGGTGGTAGCCCGTAGGGCTTTTCTTTTTTTTTTTTTTAAATAAATCAAAACGACGTCGTTTTGAAAAAGAATAAAAAAAATTTCCTAAACCGGTCGGTTAACCAAAAACCACCGGTTTTTCGGTTTTTATCAAAACTGGCCGGTTCAACCCGGTTCAAAACGGTTCTATTCCTTATTCGGTTACATCACTCAACCGGACCGGTTCTAGGTCCGGTTCACCGGTTTTCCGATCGAACCGGCCGGTCCGGTCCGATTCTTACAACTATGCATCCAACAAATTCTAACAGTAAAACAAATTAAAAATAAATGACTAAAATTTGAAAATTAATAAAAATTTTCTCCCATTGAATTTGAAAAGCTTTATTGGGCTTTTGTTGTCTTGCTTTAGCCCAATGGGCCTTATGAATTGTTGCCCTTTCAACACCATTGTTTTTTAGACGAACTCTTGGTCTTCTTGATGTCCAAGACTGGCATGACACAATTCTTCTAGAATTTAGATCCTTGAATATGACAAGATTATCATTCCGTTCCTTAGCTCTAAGATGACGAAAATGCCCTCTTGACCACATATCATTCTCTCCCTCTTAAAAAAGATTCGTCCTCGAATCTTGAATGAGAAGCGCTTCTTCCCTCCAAAGAATCCAAATCCAATCTCCTGGTTCAAATACCATGGTTTGTGGACTCTTCTCCATCCACTGAATTGTGGTTATGTCCTTCATGTGTGCAAGTTCAATATTTCCAACCATACTTTTACCATCTTGTCCAAGGTGTGCAATTTGTCTTTCTTCCTTTTCATCCATATTAATGCCTTTATAATTGACCAGCGAATCTACAAAACCTAGAAAACTTGATATAAAAATATTAGGAATTTCATGGTTAGATGTATGAGAAACTAAGGACTTTGTGGATTTCACTGAGACTAATGCACTTTTGTCTAAGTTAGAACTTTCTAGATCTCTCTCACAAGTGTGTTTATTGAACTCAGTTTCTTTTTCGCTCATTGACTCCTCTCGCTCACTATCCGCATCTTTTCTCTCAAAACTCTCGCTTTCAATCAAACATGGATTCTTTTCACTCAAACACTCAATCTCTTTCTCAATTTTGTTTCTCTCATATTTTTCAAATTGCTCACATCCCTAGGACCCAGTTGAGAAATTCTGCACTGTTGAATCTTCCAAAGACACATCACCCTCTACAACATTCTCAACAAATTCTTTCATCTCTGGCTTTGAAGAAGAATGAAAGATAGGCGTAGAAGAATTCCTCTTGTTATGGCGAACTATCATTTGTTGCACTTGCTCCCAGTTAATGGCCAATTTGACCAAATCGTCCATGGTCGTGTAACGGTAACGTTGGACTGTATCTACAAGTTATTCGCGTAATCCAAACAAAAATCGGTCCTTAAGAACCTCAGGACTCCTTTTAATATTAGCCATGTCCATCAAATATAGAAACTCCTTGTGGTACTCCATCACTGATTGTGAGCCTTGTTGTAACGTAAAAAATTTGCAAAAAATATATTGTGGTATGATGATGGCACAAACTGCCTCCTCATGATTTTCTTCATCTTCTTCCAGCTGCTAATTGGGCGCTTTCCGTACCGTCTTCTAGATCTTCCTAATTCAGTCCACCATATACGAGCAACATTAGAAAAATTGGCATGTACCAGTTGAACCTTCTTTTCTTCTGAAAGGATGCAATTTGCAAAAATTGATTCTACCTTCCTTTCCCATCTGAAATACGCTTTATGATCATTCCTCCCTTTGAATGCAGGGATTTGAAACTGAGAACTCTTTTTCGCATATGAGCTTCCTTCATCATCACTATCGTAATATTCAATCATTTTTTTATTATTATTTTTTTTTCAGACACTGACTTAAAGATGGAATAATTACAAAAATAAAATTAAAAAAAGAAATTTTTTTTTCGTTTGACTAATATGAATTTACAGAAATTAAAGAGAAAAAAAAAAGAGACTAAACAAGACCCATGGAACGTGTAGATAAATAAGAATTTACCTACAACCTGTAACTGATATCAGATGATAAGGATTTAGAAGGATAGATAAAGGGAAGCAACGGAAAAGACACAACGGAAGTATAAAAGATAAATAATGAAAAATAAAGGATAGATAAAGTTTTCCTACTAGACCTCTAAGATACCTGTTCTTAGCAACCTAGGTCACCGGAAGGGGCTCCCTACTAGACCTTCAAAGAACTTGTCCTTGGCAACCTAGATCAGAGGGATAAAAATTGAATCACTGAATCTTCTCCATGCAACCAGCGAAGCAAATCACTCACTTCACTCCTCACACAATAAAAACGTGCTTAAAAGCAACTGAAAATTTATTCATCAAAGTTATTCCAAATGGTCTCACCAGAAGTGTTTAAATGGGCTCCTAACAAACTAACTAAAAGATAAGATAACTAATTTAAATCAGATTTGATCTTATTAGATTAGATCAGATTTGATTTAAATTTAAAATCCCTAAAAATATTACTAAGCAAATCAAAAGTAAATCAAATCATCCAACAAATTCTAACAGTAAAACAAATTAAAAATAAATGACTAAAATTCGAAAATTAATAAAAATTTTCTCCCATTGAATTTGAAAAGCTTTATTGGGCTTTTGTTGTCTTACTTTAGCCCAATGGGCCTTATGAATTGTTGCCCTTTCAACACCATTGTTTTTGAAACGAACTCTTGGTCTTCTTGATGTCCAAGACTGGCATGACACAATTCTTCTAGAATTTAGATCCTTGAATATGACAAGATTATCATTCCGTTCCTTAGCTCTAAGATGACGAAAATGTCCTCTTGACCACGTATCACGGGACCATAATAGGAGTACTGGGCGTCGCAATCGCAACCTCCCCCAAGGGTCCAATCTCACCAACTTCTACGTCACCACTACGGTTCAGATTAGCTGCAAAGGACGGAGATGCAACTAAAACTGTCTTAGGTACAATCACCAGCACAGCTGACGAGGCACCAACAGGCATGAAACTAGAGCAGGCTGGATGTCCTGAAGATTGAGAATTCCGGTTCGAACCTCCAGAACTAGATACCACATCCACAAGCTTCGCCAACAGCTATGGGGTCCTCACCTCTAGAAACTGACGACGACAATGGAACAGACCTTGCAAATCTTCGTCACTGCTTATGACGAATGAATCGTACTTCACATCATCGTGTAACACGGAAATATAAATTCTATAGAATATCTTTTCCACCCGTTTCACACCATACAGACCTAGTATCTGGAGTATAGTGTTCTAAAACTTAATGAAACTCGTCGAAGGTTTGAGGAAAACACTCAGCGGATCCTTATCAGTAAATTTAATTTATGATCGCATTTTCTTCTTAATCATCCCTCTATAGTGCAACAGAACTAAAAAACTCTCATCACTAGCTATTGTGAATCTCACTATAGTAAAAAATTCACGTTGAGCTTGTATTTATATACATTAGGACTCTATAAATCAAATTAACTGCGTTCGATTTATACATATAGTATGATACATAGTAAATCGAGTCTAATGGCTTCGATTTACCATAAACCACTAATAACTGTAAATCGACTTTAATGGATTCGATTTACTAAGTGAGTATAAATCGAACCTTATTATTGCTTAGGTTTAGCATGGACCATATAAATCAAAATCTATAGATTTGATTTAGTAGGAGATGACATAATTCGAATTCTTTAAATTCGATTTACTTTCGAATCACAATGTCAAGTAATTCGAATCTTATAGATTCAATTTACTATTCATTACCCTAATTCAAATTTATTAAATTCGATTTATATAAAAATATAAACAGAGACAATTAAGTAACGTTTTTAGATTTAGAGAATTCAAATAATTTTGAGATGGCTTTATTTATCAACGTAAATTATCATTAAAAAATTGATGTTTCAAAACAACTATTAATTGAGATGGTAATGCAAAAAATCTGTGAAACGGGGATAGAAAAAAGCCTCTATGGAGATGAGGGATAGGAAATTCTTGGGACAAATTTTAGAGTAAGTATGAAATTTAGAGAACGACGTTTATATATTTTTATGGTATAAAAAAAATATCTTAAAAATGTTAAGTAAATTAACCAATTTTAATATTAAATAAAAAATGTAAAAAAATATATACAGAGAGAAATAATTATACATACAATATTTCTTCGAAAATTATATCTCCATTATCTCCCCCCTCTTCTCGTCATAGAGCCTAGTATTCTTTTCTAGTTCTTAATTCCTGCTTCTTGAATCAAGTACTTAATTAATTCCTTGTTCCCATTCTTCAATATCCAAACAATATGTAAGGTTTGAGCTAGATTTCATGTAGTGTTTTCTTAAGCAGGATAATCCCTGTAGGGACACGCCAAGCTACATCTCTTTGCGAGAATTATTGGAGACAGGGTCATTCTTTATTCCTATATAGCTAATTACTGATTTATTATTTTTGACTTCTTTCCCCTGCATCACAAATACTTTCTACGAATAATTTACAAAGATAAATATCAATGTTAAAATAATAAATAAATACAATTATTCTCGTGTAAAATGAGGCATGGGTATTCCATTATAGCCATAGGAAAGTGATAAAGTTAGGGAGCAAGGAGAGGCATCCCGTGAACACTTTAGAGGATCATATACAATTGAACAATTTTATTTCCTGTATCAATAATAATGTTCGCTTTTTATTATAGAGGCCCCGGCCCCGCCTCATTCTAATCATACAAACTCTGTCATTACTATTACAAGTTTGCAACATCTTTTTCAATCCTCATCCTGTACTCTGCATTACCAAATATCTCATGCTCAAAATAATTGATTACGCTATTCAAAATTATGTTAAACATACACACATGCATAGCAAACATATATGTATGTTATGAGTAATTTAATAGTGGAAACCTATTATCTTTTTCTTAATGTAGAATTATTAGATAAAATAGAGACAAAATACTTTTGGCTGAATCATTATCACCGACTAATGAGAACATGACATGTGGTGGTGGTACGATTTTATTGGTGATGAAATATGTTTTTCGTTTTTGAAATGAAATTTATTAAATAAAAAATTACTAAATCAAATTGGCTTATTACAAATTTTACCTCTCTCAAAAATATAATTTTTAGATAATTTATAAATACCAAGCATATCTCACTTTTTGAACTAATTTTTAAAGTTTACTCGATTTCAGTTCTAACATAATATTAGATACTATTTAATCCAATCCAAAATTATTGTATCATTTACCTACAAATATTTATGCTTTGAATAATTATTTCTCGATAAAAAAAAAGTTGATTTTCTACTCAAACTCTTAATAATAATATTTGATCCTGTTCTGGACAACAATGGATAATCACAAAATTGACTATCCGGTTTTGAACATTATACAAATATAGTGATAAAAGACAATGTTACTTTGCCAAACCTAAAATTGTTAGGAACAAAACGTATATTCGAGGCAATAAAATGTCTTAACATATACTCATAAAGGGTATAAAATCGAGAACAAGAGAGCTCGAGACATGCAGAAAAAAAAATTGTATCATTATCTTTAACAAATATTACTAACTTAAACGTGTCTTTGCAAAAAAATTCTCTCAACCTAATGTAAACACAGCTCAAGTCAGAACACAGTTCAAGTCGGGGTCACTGAAATTACTCATCTCCTTTTCTTCTAACCCAAAAGGTACGAACAGATCCAAAAATATTTTTACCTCAATTTATGCTAGCATATGGGATTTATGAATATATTATAAAGTTGCAGATAGTAGAAACACAACGCAACCGACCATTTTGTTGGTATTCATCCTCGTCATCTGTTATGTTGGTCACGTTAAAGTCTAGTATTGGAAAGCAGCCTCATCATCATCATCATCCTCCTTTAGTTCATACACGTATTACCCCCTTCTTTTCTCTTCTCACTCTTCACAAACCATGTCTCTGCTTCTCCAAGTGTTCCTCCTCCTGATATGTGCTTCTCCATCTCTCCCCGCCAAGACCTCAGAGCTTGAAGCTCTCATGACCATCAAAGAATCTCTTGACCCACAAAACCGTGTGTTGACTTCGTGGACCCCACACTCCGACCCATGTAGCAGTTTCCCTGGCCATTTTGAGGGCGTGGCTTGCAACCAAGAAGGTCTTGTAGTGAATATCTCACTGCAAGGAAAGGGTCTCTCTGGAAGCATACCTGCCGCCATTTCTAGTCTTAAGAGCTTGACTGGTCTCTATCTTCACTTCAACTCTCTCAGTGGAATTTTACCCAAGGAGATTTCCTCCTTGATTCACCTCACTGACTTGTATCTCAATGTCAATTCTCTCTCTGGTGATATCCCTCGTCAGATTGCCAACCTCTCTAATCTTCAAGGCAGGTTGCTAACTTCTTTTTACTATTTATTATTACTATTTTTTGTTCTTGTTCATTGCATGCTTATCAGTCATCACATCTCAGATTCGTCAAACTGCTGAATACTTTAGTGACTTAACAGGGGTTTTGGATTTAAGTTCTGAGAATGGAAAAATTTGGTGGTCCAATTTTGACAATAAGACAAGAGTTCTTGAACTTGCCAACTTTTATTCTCTGCATGTTCATCTTATCTCTATGTGTGAATTGGGAAGGACTACTTATTTTGGTTCCATGTTATTTAGTTTGATGAAATGAGTATTTTGAGTAGCTGTAAATCTTCATTTCTCTCTCTATATCTTCTCGATTTATTTGTTGTTATCATTTTTATTTTATTACAAAAAAGTATAGGATACTAATATATTATCTCTTAATTTATTGCCAACAATAATTAATTATTATATTTTAAATATATATATAAAGAAACATCCAAAAAATATATTTATAAAAACACTTTTATTAAACACAATCATAAAAAAAATATTTTTATTAGACACATTTACAAAAACACTTTCATTAAACATAGTTATAAATAAGAATTAACAAAAATTGACAGAAATACTGTTGATAAGGTAATAGGATTGATTTATTATTTATTATTTATTTGTTGAAATTATTGTCAAGTTATGGATTACTGATGGATTATACTGATGGATTACTGATGCAACTGATCATGATGTGACTCCTATTTTCCATGTACATGAATTAATAATTATTTGGATTGAAAAATAATAGTTGAGTTTGTTGTTAAAAAAGATCTGTTTAAAAAATCAGAAATATTATTTATTTTTTATTCTTCCTTCAAAATTTTGTAGGTTTAATTATTCTGTTGGTCCTTATAGTTTCGTAAAATTTTCAATTAGGTCCCTATACTTGTTTTCTTTTTAATTGGGTCCTTACACTAATTTTTTTTTTCAATTAAGTCTCTCTTAGTAGTAATGGTTTAATTTTATATGGATCCAACTAAAAAAAAAAAAGAATTGGTATATAGACCTAAATAAAAGGAAAAAAAAAAGTATAGGACCAATTAAAAAAAATTAGTGCAAGGACTCAATTAAAAGAAAAAAAAGTATAGAGACCTAATTGAAAATTTTATAAAACTAAAGGGACCAACATAGTAATTAAATCAATTTTGTATTCTTAGCTTAGAGTCATGATCATTTTCATTTTCATTTCTCTACTTCTACTGTGTTCTTGTCATATTTGCATCATTGCCATAGAATTAGAAGGTTCATTGCAAATTTCTCTTATCTCATGTACTTGAAGGTCTTAGATTTTGTTTTTTCTTTTTCTCAACTCAGCATTGTTTCTAACATGTTACGATGTGTATACAGTTTTGCAGATTAGCTATAACGAGTTCAGTGGCGGTGTACCTTCTGAACTAGAGAAGTTGAAGAAGCTTAGCGTTCTTTCGCTGCAATATAATCAATTATACGGCGCAATTCCAGCGAGTTTGGGTGAATTGGAGTCACTAACACGATTAGATCTGAGCTTCAACCAATTTTTCGGTCCAATCCCAGTGAGTTTGGGTTATGCACCCAAACTGCAGATTCTAGATGTTCGAAACAATTCTCTCTCGGGGAATATCCCTAAAGGTTTATTTCTTTAAGTGTATCAATATACATTTTTTTTTTTAATATTTAGAGATTTGTATTTTGATCAGCTTTGTGTGCAAATGCAGCACTAGAAAGACTTAAAGGTGGATTCCAGTACATGAACAATCCTGGTTTATGTGGAACCGGATTCGCTGATTTATCTCCTTGTAGAGCAGTAATCAGTTCAGACCCGGTCAGACCGGAACCATACGAGCCTGGTAATCTTTCTTCAGAAGTTCTTCCAACGACGGTTCAACCAAAAGATATAAAGCCATCAAAACCATCGAATATCGGTTTGGTTTTCGCGGTAATTGCAGTTACTTTTGCTTCAACCATCTTTGGCCTGTTTATAGTGTTATGGTATCGGCATCAGAAATTGAAAATTGGACGCACTGCTAACACTACTAGCAAGATGAAGGAAGCACGCAAGAAAATTTCATCTCCTCTGATAAGTTTGGAGTACTCCAATGGATGGGATCCATTAGCCAAAGGGCAAAGTGGTTATTCCCAGGAATTCCTAGAGAGCTTAATGTTCAACGTTGAAGATGTGGAACGCGCAACACAGTGTTTCTCAGAGCTAAATTTGTTGGGGAAGGGTGAGTTTTCTACTATATACAGGGGAATATTGAGAGATGGATCTGTTGTGGTAGTAAAGTGCATTGCGAAAACAAGCTGCAAGCCTGATGAAACAGAGTTCTTGAAAGGGTTGAAGATATTGACTTCACTGAGGCATGAAAATCTGGTTCGGTTGAGAGGCTTTTGCTGTTCCAAGAGCCGTGGGGAGTGTTTTCTGGTCTATGATTTTGTCCCGAATGGGAGTTTGTTACGGTGCCTTGACGATGCTAAAGTTCTAGAATGGTCCACAAGAGTATCCATCATCCATGGCATTGCTAAAGGTCAGTTATTTTGTTTCATCAAAGGGCAGACAGATTGCCTCCCTATACGTTTCCTTATTTTCTTTTTCTCATGTTCATCAATCAGGTATTGCTTATCTGCATGGAAAGAAGGGAAGCAAAGGCGGTCTACTTCACCAGAATTTATCAGCCGATACAGTGCTTCTAGATGCTGGGTACAATGCGGTTCTTGCATATTCGGGATTGCACAAGCTGCTGGCAGACGACGTCGTCTTCTCCACCCTCAAAGCTAGTGCAGCCATGGGATATCTGTCTCCCGAATACACGAAAACGGGTCGTCTAACCGAGAAGAGTGATGTGTATGCATTTGGAGTGATTGTTTTTCAACTTCTTAGTGGTAAACGTGACATCACTCAGTTAAGTCGCCAGACGGTACAAGTTGATGACAAACTTGAAGGGAAGTTCTCGGAATCAGAGGCCGAGAAACTCTGGGGAGTTGCTCTGCTTTGCACCCACGAATCTCCTCATCTCCGACCATATATGGAAGATGTGATTCAAGAACTCTGTGACTAATACTTGCAGTTGTGTCTTGAGAAAAGTGAAGTATGTAGAAATGGCTGTGTATTATTATAGTTGAGTTGGACTATGCACAGAGAGATATGTTTTTATTTTATAGGCTACAGCTGAGAACGAGGAGTATGTTCATATAGCTATGTATTATAGTTTAGAAACTTTTTTGTATTGTCAAATTTTATCATGTTAAAAAAATTAACTTAAAAAAATAATTCAAAAAATTTAGACATTAACGAAAATAATTTTGAAAAATGAAAATGATACCAAAGCCTCAAAAGATAGTATATCAGACCCACACACATGGCAATTGCTCTGGTACCATTTGAAACTAAAGGATAAATTACATTTTATTGTGTTTGGTTGCATGATAGATTACATACTTTTTAACGTATAAAATCATCACATATATGTTTGATTTTTGTTTTTTTATTAAGAAAGTAAAACAAGAAAAATTATGAGAATATGAAACATAAAAGAGAAGATAAACAATAGAAAAAGATGATAATAATAATGATGAAGAAGAAAACGACGAGAAATTTTAAGTTAGGCAAAATTTATTAGAAAATAGTACCAAAATTTTTTAACTGTGATGCATACATTTTTCAATTTTGCATTGAAATTTTCTAACCGTGACAAATTGACACGTATTCTTGTTAAGTGGGTGAAATAAGAATTATCTCAATTTTGCATCGAAATTTTTTAAATGTGATGTGTTCTTGTTAAAAAGAGAAATGATGATGGAGGAAAAAAAGAAAAAAAAAAGAAATCAAATAGAGAAAAAAAAATCAAATGAAAAAAGAAGGTGGTGGTGGTGGTAGTGGTGGTAGTGGTGGTGGTGGTGACAAAAGAAAAAAATAAAAAAAG
>NC_029790.2:125022167-125051311 GCF_000816755.2 Arachis ipaensis
TCTCATATTTAAAATTTAGTTATTCCACACCAAGTGAATTTATTTGGAATTTTTTATAAAACACTAAAAAAAATCTCTCACTGCACCACCATCACTCACACCATTGTCACCGAACCTCTCACCTCACCAATGCACTACACCCTCAACCACTATGCTTATTGTTGCATCTACCAACCCCATTGCATCACCCATTATTATCAACAATATTATCTAAAATGGCTAAAAGTACACTGAAATGAAAGGGAGTTTAAATTGTACTTAACTCTTTATTATGAAATAAATGAACATTAAAAGTGTTTTTGTCTCGGACTTGGCACCGAGGTATAGATCGGTAACAGTGGGAGGAATATTATTGATGTCTTTTTCCAAGTGTTTACATCGTGAATTCCTTTCTCGTTCGAATAATGTGGAGCACTTGCAAAAAGGACTATGATGTTTAATCATTTCGTGATCAAGAAAATAATAATGCCGATTACTAGTACAGTATTTTTTTTTTTTTTTAAACAATTCAAATTGATTTTCACCAAGTATTGCTTTGCGAACAAGGGCTGTGTTGGTTGATTATTTCTACTTTTTGGTATTGAATAGGCAAGTTCTTCAATTGATGAGTTGATTATTGTCTTTGTGCCAATTTTTGCTAATTCTTCTAATTTCAATGCACAATTGCAATAGCCAATTTTTTTTTATTCAATTCACTTCCATTGTTATACCTAAGTTATTTATGCTTTAATTATTGTTCATTTCCTTTAATTGTTACTTAGGTTACTTGATTGTGGAAAATTACATTTTCCTTTAAGCATATCACTTGTTTTGAATATGTTTTTCTCAATTGAGTGTTTGTTTACCTTATTGGCTCTAATTTGCATTGTTTGACATTTTCTCTTTGCTTCTGTGATTTTTATCTGTTTCTCCTAAGTTATATTCCATTTTTGTTCTCTTTCAGGATGCGTCGCAAGGGCATGGAGAAAGCCAACCCTTTGGCTCCTCCTCTTGCACGTCCGAGCACCCAGCCGGACACTTTTATCATTGAGGAAGCCCATGAACAATATAAAAAGTTGGAAAAGAAGGCCTTCCACTATGAGAGGAAGCTTAGTGTATCGGAGAAGTATGCGGAAGTTATACATAACAAACTCGATTTCTACCAGTGGAAGTTCGTAGAATTCGACCATGTGGAGATCAATGAAAACATGGTCAAGGAATTCTACGAAAATCTGCTGAAGAGAGAGGCCACCACTATTTTTCTGAGGGGTGTCACCTTAGACACCTCCGACCATGCTTTAGAAGCCCTCTTGCAGATTCCGCATATTCCTCCGGGCCGCGATGCTTACCCTAAGATAGTGGCGGACTTGACTACGGGCAAGCTTTCCTTGAACGCGGTTCTGGAAGAGGATTGGGCTGCCTGAGGTCCGTTGGGAATACAGCAGAGGTGAGAACGCGGTTCCGCAAAGCATTGCATGTGCTCATCTCCATCCTGAGGTGAGGATCTGGCAGCAGATCATCGCCGATTATATCTTGCCGAGCACGCATGCTACGCACATTCGGGTTCGTGTGGCAGTATTACTTTGGGTCATTCTGGAGGGGAAGAGGATCTATGTTCTTCCCTTTATCAGAGATTGATGTGGAAGGTGAATCAACAGCAGAAGTACAACATCCCCTTTCCATCGATGATCACCCGTTTGGCCAGCTTATCTGGGGTGGAGAGGCATCCGACAGACCGGACGTCTGTCTATATGAGCACCAAGCTATTTCTGCCATACAAAGAGTATGATGGGCCACCACAGAAGAGGAGGAAGACTACAGAGCCGCCATCATCATCAGCTCCACCACCACCTTCAGCACCTGCACCTACTCCTCGGACACCCTATGAGTTGGCCTAGGACATTCTTCAGGCCATACACCGCACTGAGCGCCGCAATGAGTGCTGATTTCAGTGATTGGCAGCCAAGCTTGATGGTAGAGATCCTGGTCCACCTCCGGTAGCTACACCAGAGCCAGAGCCAGAGCCCGAGCCCGAGCCTGAGACTGAGCCAACGGCAGAGGAGCAGACAGTAGAGGAGCCAGCAATTGAGAGAGCTGGAGAGGCAGCTGACCAGGCTATCCAGGAGCCAGCAGCTGAGACCATTCCAGAGCCGACCCGTGCAATCATCGTATCAGTGACTACAGCACCCACCATCGCCAAACGGTGGAGCTTCTCAGAGTTGACCACCCCCCGGTCCGATTTTTGGGTACGGAGGACCGTGCACCATTTAAGTGTGGGAGAGGATCTATGATTTTTTGGTTGTAAACATTCTCTTCCGAACACTCTTTATTTAGTTTATTTTTGAACTTTATTATGATTTTGTGGATACTTTTAGTACTTTGTCTTATGCTACATACTTTTATTTTGATCATTTGTATATATGTTAGTTCACTTTTAGTTTATCCTTAGTATTGCATTTTCATTATGGTTTATATATATATATATTGCACTTTATTTTACTTAGTATATAGTATAGATATTGGTTGTAATTGGATGATGTGAATAGCATATGCCTAGCTCAATTTTGATCCTAATTGTTCATGTTAGTTTTTGGTTGTTGAAAATTAGGAAAGAACTATGAAATTTTGAAGAATTTGCATCCATCACAATATACATACATATAGGAAATAATTTTGGTGAAAAACAACAAAGATTTTCAAGAATTTTATTTTTATGGCGTTCTATTGAATTGATTTGGAAAATTATTTTTTTAAACTTGCTTGAATGATTTTTATGGAGCATAGAAGAGAAATAGAACAAAATACCTTGTGAGTTTTTAAGCTTATATTGAGTGGTTACATATTCTAACCACAATTTTGTTCATAGTGTGCTATATCTCCTTCTATGATTGTAATTTTGGTTTTGCTTGATTCTTTATTTCCGATGATTGATGTTTGAATGCATTGAGCATGATTGAGGCCATCTTTGTATAGCTTACTAACCCATATAGACTTACCCTTGCATCTACCTTTGTTAACCCCTTTTAAGCCTTAATTGACCCCATTGTTTGTAATATCACCACATTATAACCCTAAGCGAAAAACCATGATTTATCTTGGATTGTATCCTTGATCAGCTTAGCTTAAAAAGTGTGTTTCATTTAAGTATGAGAGAATTTTGGGAAGCATTGGTAGAGAAAATTTCTATTTTGGATCTTCATTAAAAATTTTGAAAAATGGGTGCATTCATGTATGAACTATTAAACCATATGCATTTATCTTGATTGAAAAAAAATTCAAATCAAGAAGGGGTCAAAGGTTGCCCCAAAGAAAAGAAAAATGAATAAGGAATGCATATGTGATGTGAATGAAAGAGCATACATGAATGTGTGTAAAGTGAGATTATGGAAGGTTAGGATTGCATATTTTTGTTATTGGGTTGATAAAGGTTGAGTTGGAAACTTAAACTAATCAAGGATTCAATTCAATTTAGTCCACTTAGCCATATCTATCCCACCTAAACCCTAATCCCATTATAACCCTGCCTCATGATAATTGCATTCATGCATCACATAGTTGTCGATTGTTAGATAAAAAGCAAATCCTTGAAAACATGATTAGAGGAGACTTGAGTGATTAAAACCTAAATACCAAGTGATGAGAGTGTATACACACCTAGTGAGGGTTCAATCACTCAATTCTATGTCTCCACCTTTCTTAGCATATTCTTGTAAGTTGCTTCATTTAGATGAGTTGAATCAATTCTCTAGATTTTGATTGCATTGAACTACTTCTTTGCTTAGCCCCTATATGTCTATACTCTTGCTTGGAAATTTGATTGTTTGTTTTCACCGATTCAATAGAAACTATAGATAGATAGATAGATAGATAGATAGATAGATAGATAGATAGATAGATATAGCATATAGTATACTTGCATGCATATAGATAATTGTATTCAATAAGTTGGTTACCCCTTTGATTATTCTCCTTGTTTGGTTTAGCATGAGGACATACTATTGTTTAAGTGTGGGAGAATTGATGAGTCCATATTTGACGATATATTTTAGCTTGATTGAATGGATTTCATCACATAAACTCACACTTAAGCACCAAAATAGCATACTTTTGTGTTTGATCCCTAAATTAGACTTAAATGTGAAAACATCCGTTTTTGTGCTTAAATTAATCATTTTAATTCCATTTTTATTCCATTTGATGCCATGACATGTTTGTTGAGTGATTTCAGGTCATAGAGGCAAGAATGGATAGCCAAAAGTGGAAGAAAGCATGTACAAGGGAGAACACATGAAGAGAACAAGGAAAAATATACACAATCAAGTGTGCGTGCACACAAGCAAGTGTGCGTACGCACAAGAAGGAAATCAGTATGCGTGCGTGCGCACAATCCTCTGTGCATACGCACAGGTCCCTGCACGTGGTTTCATTAATGAAATACGTGATCCGCGATTTTGGGGGCCTTTGGCCCAGTTTTGGGAGCCTTTATGCTGAATGGGAAGTGCTATGTCAAGGGGAATTGAAGCCATATGAAGGCATTAGATTAGGAGGCCTCATTTTTACATTTTTTAGGATAGTTAATTAAGAGTAGGAGTAGTGTAGAGAATTCTCTCCTAGGATTTCATTTCCATCTCCATTGTAGTATTTTATAGCAAGCTTTGATTTTTGGATTTTACTCATCTTTTGTAAGTACTCTTAATCTTCTCTTTAATTACATCACTTTTGCTTTTTCTTATGGTTCAAGTTACTTTGTCTATATATGCAATTTTGAGTTTCTTGAAGTTTTGATTGATGAATTTAGTGTTTTATGCTTCATTTATGCTTGTTTGGATGTTTATTGTTGATATTGTGAATAGTTGGTTATATTTTCCTATTTTCCTTTGCAATTTCCTATGTTTTGATTTTATACCCACCAAGTGTTTGTGAAAATGCCACTTGGTAATTTTGAGTAGATTTTCATACCTTGGCTTGGGATTTGAGTTCCTAGGATACTAGAGTCATAATGTACGACATTTAGTGGCAATTCTCGGATAGTTAGTTGACTCTTGTTTTCATTGACGCTAGCTTTTTACCAATTAATTTGGTAAGTTAGTTAGGACTTATGGATTAAGGTCAATTATGCTTGCTTGATTTACTCCTCGATGTTAGATGTAGACGAAGTGAGATTGATTCATCATAATTGCCATAGTTGTGGTTATGACGATGATAGGACTCCTTGGATCCTCATTCCCAAGTCAAGGCTCTTTTATACATATCTTAGCATTTTCACTAGGTTTTGATCTTGTTTTCCTTTTTACTTGCATTGATATCAATTTTGATCATTTCTTAGTTCTTTGATTTCTTAGTTCTTTTAATCTTTAGTTCTTTAATTTCAAAAATCCCTTTTCGTCCTCACAACCAAAAGCGTGACACTTCAATTGCATCCCAAGGGAGAACGACCCGAGGTTTCATTACTCTCGGTTATATATTTTGTATTTGAAAGAACTGAACTTTGATTGGGAGGATTATTTGTTGGTTTGGACTATGCTATCAACGAAAAAATTGTTCTGCTAAAATTCCGAACCATCGTGATTCTCTCTATCAATGGGTTCATGTGGACGTTAAGTGTCGCGCCTCACTTTTTCAGAACCCAAAAATGCTAGCTTCTCTTAATGCTTCTGACTGGGTTCGTAAGGGTTCTGGTTGTGGTGTTGAACTTATGGCTTGTAACGGGGAAGAGAGGGTTTGTGAGAAGAGGGGTGATTGGGCCTATTTTTATGCTTACACCTGTTTATTTTCTGAGTTGAACTTCAAACTTCCATTCATAGAATTTGAATGCATGGTTCTGACACAGTTGAACTGTGCTCCTTCTCAACTTCATCTCAACTCTTGGACTTTTCTTCGTGGTTTTGAGATTCCGATGACATTCTTGAATCATACGCCATCTTTGCACCTGTTTTTCTCACTTTTTCAATTAAAAGGGGTTCGTAAGGGCCTCTGGAGAAACTTGAGTAGTTATCCAGGGTGCTCTTTGTTTTCCTTGTTTAAATCTTCTTTCAAAAGCTTTAAAGAGATGTTTGTAAAAATTCGGTCTTTTGAGACGGAATATCCCTTTTTCCTTGATGAAGAGCTCGGTGAGAAGTTTCCTCTCTATTGTTGTCCTAAGCCCATGCAGGTTCTTGAAGCCTTGGAGAGATCTGAAGAGGATGATTTTATTTTGGAGTACCTCATCAAGTGTTTTTCCTCTGGCAAATTGTTGTCCATTGCCGAGTTTCTTAAGCTTGAGAGTGGTTCTAATGGGTTGGGTAAATATATTGGTAATTGTTTTTATAGGATCTGCCCTATTTTGTTTTTCTTTTATACTGAGGAGGCTTCTATGTTTCTTGTTTGTTCTAGGTGGGAGAATTCTGAGCTTGTCTTCAGCTAAGATGAGGTTATTCTTGGAGAAGAAAAAGGAGGAAAAGGATCTTTCTGCAAGCAAGGTTGTGAAAGAAACTAATGCTGACGCTGCCCAGTCAAGTGCGCATCCCCATAGAGAGAAGAGGAAGAGTCCTGAGCCAGAGGAGTCGCTTGAGATCCTCTCTGGTTTTGATGTTACTGCTGGCTCCGGGGTTAGGAGTAGTGTTAAAAGTCAATTACCATTGCACGGCTTTGCTGCTGGTGGTAGTTCGGAATCCGTATGAAGTGATTGGTTTCCCTTTTCTGATCTTTTTGATAGGGTCGGTCATAATCCTCATGATGTGCAATTTTTCAAGGATGTTGGCAAAGAGGTTGTTGGGCAGTATATGCAGGTGAGTCTATGTTTGTTTTTGTTTTTCATTCTGCTTGGAAAAATGTTGGTATTTACAGTAAATTTTGATAGGTTATTGCTACGGGGCTGGTTTGTGTTGGTCACAATACCGAGCTTTTAGGTGTTCAGGAAAAGAAGGATGCTGAAAGAGTTAAGCTTCTTGAAAAATCGCTTCCTGAGAGAGATGGGGTTATCATGGATTTGACTAAAAAGATGAAGGATTTGGAGAATGAGGTTGGAAGCTTGCAAGACCAAATTCGATCCCTTCAAGAGCAGTCAAAGGAATCTGATTTGGAGAAAGGGAAGCTTACTGCTCGGATTCAGGAGCTAAAGGACGGTGGTTTAGAAATGTTTGCTGCCGTTTTGACCGAGCAGTGAGTCAGGTGTCCGTCTTTGCTCCTGAATTTGATGTTAATCAGTTTGATGTCATGAAAATAGTCGTTGGGGGAAAATTAGTCGATGATGAACCTGGGGATGAAGCCCAGGATGAGAATGTCAATGTTAATGACAAATGAATGTTTGCCTTGTTTTTGGCAGCCGTAGACATAAGATCTTTAAATTATTCGTTTTGTATTTTGTGGACAACGATTATGACTTTGTATGCAATATGCCTTGCTATTTATTATGAATGCATATCTATTTTTGCTATAGAGTGTTTTGTTCTGATAGAATATACAACTTGAAAAGAATGTTGTTTTGATAGACTTGAATGATGTTTGATTGATTTTAAAGTGATTGGCCTCGTTAAAACCTCCCCGAGTAAAACCTTTTTTTTTATTTTTGGGAAAAAACTTCGGTGGTAGGAAAAAGAGTACCTTCCGAACTTCAAAATGTTACAAATGTTTAAGTATGATACAAAAGCAATGAAGAAATGTTCCAAGTATTTGGTAAGTCAACTCCGTCTAGGGTTTGTAATGAGTATGCACCTCGGCCGCACACCTTTGTAACTCGGATGGGTTCTTCCCAGTTGGCAGTGAGCTTGCCCTGCCCTGGTGGTTTTTGGACGTCTTCGAGGCGTCTGAGGACGAGGTCTCCTTGTTGTAGCAGTGGAGGTTTGACCTTCTTATTATATTTGCGTTGGATTATGAGCTGCATTGCTTCATGTCTTATCCTTGCCTCTTCTCGTACTTCATCCAGTATGTCCAGTTCGGCTTTACTTGCTTGGTCATTTGTGTCCTCATCAAAATGGTTTGTTCTAATTGATCCCTGAGATATCTCTACTGCGATCATGGCGTCTGACCCGAACATTAGTTTGAAAGGTGTTTCGTTGGTTGAGCTTTGTGGTGTGGTATTGTATCCCCAAAGTATCTCTGGTATTAGCTCGGCCCATTGTCCTTTTGCGAATGTTACTTTTTTCTTTAAAGCCTGCAAAATGACATTGTTAGCTGCTTCAGCGAGCCTATTGGTTTGTGGGTACTCGATCGACGAAAAATGGTGCTTTATATTTAGATTTTGTGAAAAAGAAGCTATTTTCCTATCAGTGAATTGCCTGCCATTATCAGTTACAATATCCATAGGTAATCCATATCGGCATATAATATATTTCCAAATGAAACTTTTTAGCTTGTCCGATGTTATTTTTGCTAGTGGTTGGGCTTCTATCCACTTTGTAAAGTAGACAATTGCTACTAGTAAAAATTTTACCTAACTCTAAAATTGGAAAGGGGCCGAGTATATCAAGCCCCCCATCTATGGAACACCCATCCGACCTCTGAGGTGTGTAACATCTCGGCTGGGTTGTGGATGATTGTTGTGCATTTCTGGCAATTGTCACATCTTCGGACCTTATCCGAGCACTCTTTTTTAAGTGATGGCCAATAGCACCCTGCTCTCAGTATCTTTGTTGCAAGGCTTCGGCCTCCTATATGTGTGCCACAAATTCCTTCATGTGCCTCCGTCATTGCTAGGGTGGCGTCTTCGTCTCCCAGGCATTTGAGCAAGGGTCGGAAGAATCCTCTTCTGTAAAGGTTGTCCCCAAGAATGGTGAAGAAACTTGCTCTCCTCTGAAAGAGCTTAGGGTTTCTTTCTATCTGTGGTATTATTCCATGTTTCAAAAATTTGATGTAAGGGGTTCTCCAATCTTCCACCTGTGACAAACTCATAACAAAGTTGTTACATATACTAGGTTGTTCCAATGTTATTTGTGACAAATTAGACTGTACCCCTGCTTTTCTTGATGTAGATAATTTAGATAATACATCGGCTCTATGATTCTCGTTTCTATTGATGTGTATTATTTGAAAATTTTTGAATTGTTGAACTAAATGTTTGACCTGTGTATAGTATTATTCTAATGAAGGTTCGCGTACCTGGAATACGTCATTTACCTGTTGAACTACTAGCAGGAAATCGCAATAGATCTTGATGTGTTGTATTCCACACTCCTTAGTGAGGCGTAGGCCAGCTAGGAGTGCTTCGTATTCGAATTGATTGTTGCTGACTGGAAACATGTATTTTATTGACTACTCGGTTGAGATTCCCTCCTTATTCCTGATGACTATTCTGGCTCCACCGCCGTCTTCATTTGATGCACCGTCGACATACAGCTCCCATTCTGGGTGTACATCTACAGTTGAGGTCAGTTCTGCCACGAAGTTGGCTAGTGTTTGGGATTTTAATGAACCCCGAGTTTGGTATTCTAGATCATGTTCAGACAACTCAATAGACCATTTGGTCAGTCTTCCTGCGAGGTCGGACTTCGTCAACACTTGTCGCAATGGTTGGTTTGTCCATACGATGATCTTGTGACTTTGGAAATAGTGCCTTAGACGTCGAGCAGTGACTACTAGAGCACAGGCCAGCTTTTCAATGATCGGATATCGTGTTTTTGTATTCTGTAGGATCTTGCTGACAAAGTACACTGGGTTCTGTTCTCGACCTGTTTCTGTTACAAGGACAGATGAAATGGAATTAGCAAAAACTAAAAGATATAGGTAGAGTAGGTTACCGGCCTTTGGTTTTGTTAGGATTGGAGGAGATGATAGGATTTGTTTGAATTCGGCAAATGCTGTCTCGCATTCGTTCGACCACTTGAACTTGTTTGACTTTCGCAATATGTTGAAGAAGTGATTTGATCTTGCTGCCATTAGCTGCAAGAACCTTGACAGGGCTGCTAACCTTCTTGTAAGTTGTTGTACTTCCTTGATAGTTGATGGTGACTTCATTTCTAAGACTACTTTGCATTTGTCAAGGTTCGCCTCTATTCCCCTTTAGGTTAGCATGATCCCAAAAAACTTCTCCCTTGGACCCTAAAGGCACACTTTTCAAGGTTGAGTCGCATATTGTATTTTCTTAATTGATCAAAGACTTCTTTGAGGTCAGATAAGTGGTTTTCCTCGGTACTTGACTTGATGACCATATCATCCACGTATACTTCCATATTCTTGCCGATCTGTTTCTAAAAAATCTTATCCATCAGTCGTTGATAGGTTGCGCCAGCGTTTTTAAGGCCAAAAGGCATGACTTTGTAGCAAAAGTTCCCATGGTCGGTTATGAAAGCCGTTTTTTCTCATCCGAAGGGTGCATTAGTATCTGGTTGTAGCCTGAATATGCGTCCATGAAGCTTAATATCTGATAACCAGAAGTGTTGTCGACGAGCTTATCAATGCATGGCAAGGGGTATGAGTCCTTTGGGCAAGCCCGATTAAGATCTGTGAAGTCTACACACATTCTCCATTTTCCCGAATTCTTTTTTACCATTATGACATTTGCTAACAACTACGTGAAACGTATTTCTCAGATGAAACCTGCACTTAGTAATTTTTGTGTTTCCTTGATTGCTGCTTCGGTTCTTTCCTTGCCTAGTTGTCTTTTATTTTGCTTGACCAGCCGAGCTTTAGGGTCCAAGGCTAATCTGTGACATATGACTTCTGGATGTATCCCTGGCATATCGGTCGGGGTCCAAGCAAATAGATCGGCATTTTTCTGGAGCAAATTTGTTATCTGCTTCACATATGCTGCAGGTAAAGCAGAACCGATGTTAGTGTATTGACTTTTATCATTTGATAGGCTTACCTTGTTTAGGTCATCTACCGTGGTAGGTCGTTGTTCATGATTGATCCAAGGATCGAGTTCGGCAAGCTCTGGTATGTCATTGGTATTGTATACCGAGTTTATTCTCGCTGTTGATGCTTGTTTCGTTTTTAGTCCTGCATTGTAACATTGCCTTGCTTCTTTCCTATCCGAATGTACTGTTGTTATGGCCCCTTCTTGTGAACAAAACTTGATGCACAAGTGAATAGTGGAGACTATGGCTCTAAAGGCATTTAAAAATGGTCTCCCTAAGATAATATTATAAGGACTAAAATAGTCGAGGAAGATGGTTGTAGCACCTTTTTGTTTAGTTGCATCTTTTTAAAGGTAGATAAGAACATCACGTCGACACTGTTCTCCGGGTCCAACAGGACCTTCTGGATTAGGAGGTCTCCTGTTGCTACCGAAATGACCATAGGATCATCAAGGTTTGGAGTTTTGGTCTCGAAATCCCTGCTTGTGAATGTGATATTAGGAACTCAGGGTGTATGTACTTCAGATGGTGTCTCGCCTTGTAGTTTTAACATAGTTCAGTAGCTTCTTTTTCTGGCTGAGCTTGTTTCTCCGCCGCATGCAAACCCTCCTGAGATGTAATTGATCATTTTCTTTGGTGGTTGATTATTCTGCCTCTGATCTTTTTCGTCATTTGCCTTCTGATGTTCTGCCTCTTCCGAGGTTGATCGGTCTTTTGGCATCCGGCTACTGACGTATTTGTCCAATAGTCCTTGTCGTGCCAGCCTTTCTAGCAGGTTTTTAGCTACCACACATTCATCTGTGGTATGGCCAAACTTCTGATGGAATGCGCGGTGCTTTGTTTTGTCTACATACCTTTGGTCTTGGTATGTACCTGCCTTGCTTGGCGGCTTTATGAGTTTGTTATGAAGGATCTCTTTGATTATGTCTTCCCTTTTGGTGTTGAACTTGGTGTAAGAGTCAAACTTTGGAGCAAGTTTGAAGGGTTTCTTAGGCTCCTTGCTGGTGTGAGACCTAGATTATCTTTCTTCGTCTTGGTAGAAATGTGGCTTCTCCATTCGTCGAGCCTCTCGGAGTTCTTCGATCTCCATCTAACCTGCTGCCTTTTCTCGAAATTCATCTAGCGTTTTTGGCTTGGTCACAGCAATGGTCTCTTGGAACTTCCCCAGGAAGAGGCCGCTTTTTAATGCGTGTAGATGTACTTTCGGATCGAGGTATGGGATTTCCATGGTTGCTTTGGCGAACCTCGTTATGTAGTCCTTCAGACTCTCCTGCGGACCTTGTTTGATAGTGCTGAGATAATCGGATCCGTGCACGTATATTCTCGAAGCCGCAAAATAGTCTATGAAAGACCTTGCTAAGTCTTCAAAGTAAGAGATCGAACCTGCAGGAATTTTAGAAAACCAAATTAAAGCAGAACCATCTAAATAAGTTAGAAAAGAAAGGTAGAGTATAGGATCAGAGGCACTGTTAAAGAACATCATAGATTCGAACTTCTTGATGTGTACACGGGGATCTCTGAACCCTTCGTATAGTTTAATCCTTGTGGGCAAAACGAAATTTTTTGGCATTTGGAAGCCGACAATCTTCTCCGAGAAGGGGTTGTCCATCATCAGCTTTTCTTTAGGTGGGGTGACCTCCTGGGAGCTTGAATCCAGAGGTCGTGCTCTGTTTGAGGTCGCGCTTTTAGGGTCCTCTGTGTTGGACTTTCCGTTGTTAGCTGCTTCTAGGAGGTCGGCCATTCTTCTGACCTCTGCCAAGAGGGTAGCATTCATAGCTACTAACTCATCGTTAGTAGGAGGAGGAGTTGCATATATGACTTCTTCGGCCATAATCCTGCAGAGAGAATGTAGAGCGAAATATATGTGGGGTTAAAATCGAAATAACTCAGGCCCACGATGGGCACCAAATGTTCCTGTCCCAGACTTGGCTCCGAGGTATAGGTCGGCGACAGTGGGAGGAGCACTGTTGACGTCCTTCTCCAAGTGTCTACGCTGTGAATTCCTTCCTCGTCCGAGCAATGTGGAGCACCTGCAAAAAAGACTCCAATACTTAAGTCAGTTCGTGATCAAGAAAATAATAATGCTGATTACTAGTATAGTGTTTTGTGTGTTCTCCTTAGGCTATCCGTGTAGTGCTATTTATGTTGAAGAGGTATATTAGTTGGTCCGAGATTCTTGGCCTTATATCCGAGCTAAAGCTCGGATATTTCTACTAGGACTAAGTGGCCTGATTTTGACCTAGTATAACGTGTTCTATTTGTTGGACGTGGTCATTACGAGGTATAACGTCAGGTCGGTTCTATAGGTTCGGATAAAAAAGATCATCAACTATTTAGATTTGTGAGTAGTACAATATGTTAGCGAAAATTCAAAAGCTTTTTTAAAGTTCCTTTAAAACAGTTTATGCGTAGTTATTAGTTTTTTATAAATCAGCCTCTCAGATCTTAACAAAATTTGGATCAATTGCAAAAAGGTTTTTAAAATGAGTAAATAGTCATTTTGGCATTCGAAAAATTCTGCTTCTATCAAAATGGACCCCAATATTTATTTTTAATAAAATAAACTCCAAAAAATATGTATCATTTGACAAAATGGCCTCAATATTAATTTTTCACTTTGAACATTAATGGAGATGTTTAGGTGACACGTTAAGTGCTTATCTAAAAGGTTAGAGTAATATATGTGGAGTTGATCTACATTTTAACCTGAAGAAAATCATAAATCCCAAATTCAGTAGGTGGTGGAGCAAAAATAAATAAAAAATCTTTATTGATAGAGAACAACGTTTCTATCTGCGAGAACAACTATGAGGTCTACACCAAAAGAAGGAAAAAACTATTTGATGGAACCTGCTTATGCCGTTAGAAGGCGGGGATGCTAAAATTGAATACTCGGACCAACCCTGGACGTTGGTTTTTTCACTATCCTTCTTGGCAAGTACGTCATTTTGAATGAAACCCATTCAAATAGAGCTTGTGATTCTTCTTATTTGTTGAATCTTTCTCTTTTTCCTTCCTATTTTGGTAGAAATTGAGAATGGGATGTCAGTATTTTGTTTGGGTTGATGAAGTGGAAGAAGAGGTTAAGAAAATTAAACTGAATATTGGAAGGAGCAAAAAGATGAAAAGTTTGGACAATGAGAGATTATAAGGTACATAGCTATGAGGTCATCTGTGATTGAAGAGCACATGAGGAGGATAGAGACTTTGTTGTTGGTGCTTGTAATTGGAGTAGCTTTAGTTATATTTATGAACATGTTCTCATTATTTAAGTAGTGGTAGTGTTGTTGCTGTATGATAGTAAAAATTAGTAGTAGAGAATGCTATTTTTGGGTGTGCTGAATGCTAAAATTGTATCTAAAATGAATATGTATTTTCTGAATATGTGCTAAATACAATAATAATGATTCCTTGTCAGATGAATGGAGGTCAACTGGAATGTAAAGGAGTGAAATAGGAATTTTAAGCTTAATAATCTCCCATCTAAAAAAGAACAATATTGTAATTTCACATTTAACCCTCTAGGTAAGTACTTAACATGTTACATATCTCCGTTAACATCCAGAGTGAAGAGTTAACGTCAAAGTCATTTTGTCAAACAGTACCTATTTTTTGGGGGTTTATTTTATCAAAAACAAATGTTAGGGTCCATTTTGATAAAAAAAAAATTTCGAGTGTCAAAATGGCTATTTACTCTTCTAAAATATATAGAAGATTTTAGAAAAGTGTGATGAAATAGTTTTTAAACAAAACGCTAAATAATTACTTGAAAATAAAGAAAGATATAGTTTAGAAGATTAACAGTTTAACATAAAATAAATATACTAATTTAGTTAAAATGGCTACATCTAATTCTCAAGAAATCTTAAAAGTTACTGAAGGTTATAAAAGGCTTAGAGAATGGGGATTGAATCTATGGCCTTCTTTTACTTTAATTGATTTAGCCTTTGTTACCCAACTTGAAACTTGATTTCTATTTGAATTATGAAGCAAAAAATTTAAGAGATAATTTCGTTTTGTCTGATAAATATTAGAAAATAGAACAGTAAGAGAAAGGAAGAAGTTGACACAGTCAAGGACGGATGTACGTGTGTGATTGTGCGGGCAAGCGCCCCACTACAATTTGAAATTTTTTTTAGTAGTATATGATAATAATATTTATTTGCCCCAACTAAATTATTAAATTTGACCCACAATAATTTTTTATTCAATTTTTGGTACTTCATAATCAAGTTAAAAATTTCATATTAGAAGTTATTAGAATGATCAATTCTCAATTTAAATGAAATTTATGCTTTTTTTTTTTTAGAAATGGACTCAGAAGAGTATTATTTATCTTTTTTATATTAGTTTTAATTTTTTTCGTAACAACTGCATTAATTGAAAGAAAATTTTCAACTATGAATCTCAATAAGAGTTGACTTCTAATTGTGTGAGAAGTTAATTTCTAAGTGTGTGTGTGTTCAAGTCTTTTTATAAATTAAGTCTAACCAATTTAAACAATAAGACGTAGAATAATGCTAGTCATAATTGATTTTTGTTATCTTAAATTAATTTGGTTGGGTTTGTTTAACAAAAAAAATTTGAATGTGTAATATTATTCTATATAAAAAGAGATATTTCGATTGTATTGTTAAGAAAAAGATTACTCAATTTTTTAAAATATAAAACCTAAATAATAAAATTCTAAATTATGTGTTATTATTTAAATTATTATTTTAGTGTTTTAATTTGTAAATTAGATATTTTAAAGAATAATCATGTTATATGTACATTTTAAAGACTAATCATGAAATAAAAAATACACATTAAAAATAAATTAAACAATACATATATTTATATACAAATATATAATAATTAATGAATATTTTGATAGCTGATTTTTATGTACACATAATATTTTTATTATAAAAATTATTATTATTATATATATATTGCCCCACTATCAAAATTTTCTAGATCCGTCACTGGACATAGTCATGTATCCTGGTTCAGTTGTCTTGTACAATACAACCTACATCCAGTCTTCACCACAACAGTGGTGAAATTTTCACTATAGTCAAATTATTACATACACCAATTTTTTAGGATTCACACAATCCTATTTGGACACACAAGTTTCTTCCTAAACTTGACTTAGTTATGCTAATACCTAACTCTTTACACTAAGTGCTTACCCAACTTAACAAGGGGTACCTTACTAGTACAAGACACAAGATAGAAAATTACTACCAAAGAAAATCAGGATTTACTCTTGGCTTTTCTCTCAAGTGTTTTACTCAACCTTTTTTACTCTTGGGCTTTTTCTCAATGTCTCTCTCTCAGCCTTTTACCTCTCAAATACAATACAGAAAGATATACATTGAAACTGAGATACAAGATTGAAAAATATAACGGAGATCAATGCATAACAGCCTTTGTTGCTATAAGTTGAACCGGATTTAGCTATCTCTGATAAAGCTCTTCATCTTGGCAGAATATTCCTTTAGCTTAGAAACACTGTCCAAAACATTGAAACTCTTCACAAGGAAGCTCTCAAACAAACTCATATTCTAATTCTCTCTCCTTTTTCAAATCAGAAAAAAAAATTTCTTTTGTACCACTTTTTGGAGTCACCATTTAGATTTTTCCTAAGTCAACTCTTTGAACTCTGAGCTCCCTTTGTTTTTCATCTCACTTTCTTCATTTAACCCCTAAATTAAGGATTTCAAAGCTGGTTCTTTTTGCTTGACCGAAGACCTCAGAGCATTAGAAAAAATGTTCAGTGAGAAACCCAAATCCAAACCCTTGAGTTAGTGCTTTGTCCCGAAGAAACAATTTGAGCCTTTGATTCACAGTAGTGATTATCAGAAATCATTTTCTCCATATATCCCAAATTGGCGTGGCAGAAATTTGAAGAAGGAGTGAAGAAAGTAATATTCATGCAAATGGAAATAAATCACCTTTATCCTCAGACTTAGCTTAGCTTACTTTGATTAGGGCGATTAGACATTTGCTTTTGTGATTTACCTTTCTCTTTCTTTCTTCTCTGGTGAATGAACCAGGAAAAAGCTTTCTCTCTTTCTTCATGAGTCTGACTGAGGAAAGCCTTGTGAACGATGGCTTTGGATTGCTTCAACTTGGATGAATAACTTGGGCTTTAATTAGCTACTTTCCTTTCAGCCCAAGCGATTTCTTTGTTTCTTTCCATTTGGGCTTTGTTTGTGGATTTGGTACACTTCAACAGCTTCTGTTTCTTTTGTTCTATTTGATTTGGGCTGCTACTATCATTTGGGCATGCATCACTTAATTCAAACAATTAGAATCCAGTTAGGTGTTTAACCTAATAACATAATGTTTGTCATCATTATTTAAGTTAGTTAAGATCTTAACTCTACAATCCCCCCATTGATGACAAACATAATTTCAAAAGATAGAATTAAATAAGTGGAATTAGATAAAAATAATGCGCCTCCCTTTGAGTGATATCAATTTCTTTTGACTTGCTCCCCTTTCCTTTTTAAATATTGCTCCCCCTGAATTTGTGCTCTTCTTTTGTTTCCTGTTCACATATTCACAAAGCGAACACACTATGTACAACATACAATTGGTTATCAAGGGATGGAGCATACAACAAGAATTCCAAACCATGGTCTAAACCAAAGTAGCGCCTAACACCGAACCAGGGCATTAGAAAAAAATATCACTTCCCAGAAATATCACAAAAAAAAACATAGCATAAAAAAACAGAGCATGTCATCATCACATAAAACAAAGTAGAGAATGTATTTCTCCTCCTTTTGTCATCAAGGGAGAAAACAGGAGTAATTTCAAATCTGCAACAATCTGGTAAGGTAAAGTCCAGATAACTACATAAACCAAAAGAAAAATAAAGCAGTAGTTAATTTGAGTACAGTCATCCAAGACAAGATAAAGTGCAAAACAAACTACAATTGTTCCATGGGACCATTATCCAAAAAGAACAAAACAGAAAAGAGCAATGGAAGAGACATCCTTAAGCATCCGAACCATCCCCCTCAGAATCATCAGGTTCTTCAAGGTCAGAGGCCACATTATCATCCTCAAGGGTGTTTTCAATGAATTTCATGAGAACTGCCACCCTGTCTCTGGACTTTCTGAGGTAGTTTTCATACTTGGCAGCCAGTTTTCTCTGATCTTTGCTTAAGGTAATCAGATGGTTGGACTGAGAGACAAATTCTTGCACCACATTCTTCACCACTCCATATAGAAGCAATTTGTGTCCAGTGGAAGTTGAAGTCCCCGAGGCAGATGGAAGATTAGATTCCTCTGGCTCATAATCATCATCATCATCATCAAGGACCACCTTTTCAGTTCGAGTTGGTCTTTTTTTCTGCTGTTTCACTGAACCACCTCATTTTAGATATGAGTGTCTATTTTCAGATGTCTCATTTGACAGGTCAACACCAAAATGTTCAAAAATACAGGTTAAAAACATGTCATAAGGAAGAGCTTTATCTTTTTCACTTCTTATGCAATCAAACATATACCTTACCATTAAATATGCAAAAAAAAATTTCAGATTTTGTGAGAATAGCATATAAAATCATAGTGTCACAAAAAGACACCTTCTGATAAAAACCACTTTGAGGAAGAATAATGTGGTTCACTATACGATGTAGCTGAGTCTGAAGATAACCAAGAGCTTTGTGAGTTGGTGTGAGACCATCAATGAGAGAGATATTTTCACATACAACAACCAGAGCATCTCTATAGGAAACACCTAACCCTTCATCCCATTTATCAGAGGTGTAAGCACAAGCCCCAACATCAGTATATTTTAGAGCGTCACTTATGGATTCCTCATTCAAAATAAGGTCACGACCTTTCACATATTAGTAAATGCTGCCCTCATGGTAGATCATATTTGGATAAAACTTTGTAACTAAGACTGGGTAGACAAGTTTTTTTATTTTGAAAAAATGGTTCCAGTCCAAAAATTGAAGATTATCAGCAAAAATAAAACCTTTCTTTTTCAGGGTTGGTAAATCAGCAAGAAAAGTAGGACATATGGTACGATGAATGACAACACCCTCGTAGAAATCATGATTCATGGCAGATCGAAAACGGTGAGAGTTGTAGTTAGAATGAAAGGCTCCTTAAACGATTTGAGAGGGAGATGAGGGTTACCTCTTTGAGAATGTTGAGGGGCTGACCTTGGTTTAGGTCGTGATGGTTTAGGCGCAGGCTCCTCAGCAGCTAGATGCTTCCCCTTCGAAGTGCTTGGTCTAGAGGGAGCACTGGGTGGAGCCGTCAGCTTGGAAGAAGAAGGATACCTTGGAGTATTGGTGCGTGCCATTGGATCGGTGCGAGGAGCAGAGGTTGGAGGAGACGGTGATGGTGTGAAGGTCTGATCTTTTGAGTGAGGAGAAGTTCTATGTTTTTCAGGAAGTTTGAGAATTTTGGCCCTTGGACTCTTTTGAATTACGGTTTTCTTCCTCATTGGTATGAACAAAAGTTTCGAACAAATAATGCACTAATGGTAGTGGGGAGAAAACGAAGAGATAGTGAAAGAAGTTATGAAGAGAGAGGTTTGGTAACTGCAACAAGAAAAGAGATTTCTTGAAAACATGCAACTGCATTACCTATGACTAGACCTTGAAAAGACTTGACATCATAAAAAGTGATTTGATTTTATAAAAAAAAACTAGGTAAAACAAAACTAAATTAAAAAAATGATATCTTTTACATTCACACATAGATAATATAACACTCATTAGGCCCAGAGATGTTAGAGTTTAAGGAAACATATTGGACCACAATAACTCTGAACTGAAAGATTGGCCCAGAAGATTCAGAACTTGCTATTGTGCCAAGCAAATAATATTCAGGATAATGGTTCTTCATTTGCCTAGAATTGTCTTATCCTAAACTGAGAGACAAAAACTTCAACAAACACATCAGCAAGGTGCAAATAATGAATCATAACTTAGAATTTCCAAATTTGTCCTAAGTTTGCAAAATCTGTCTTCAGCTAGAGGTTTGGTAAAAATATCTGTTAATTGATCTTCTGATTTAACAAATTGAATACTAATATTTTTTTTTTGAACATATTATTTTATTGAGTAAAATCTTACCTCAATATGTTTAGTTCTAGAGTGTAAAACTGGATTTTTGAAAATATTTATAGCACTCATATTGTCACACAACAAGGAAATATTTACAACATTTAATTTATAATCAGCAAGTTGAGTTTTCAACCAAATAAGCTGAGAACAACAAGAGGAGGCAGCAATATACTCAGCCTCTGCAGTGGATAATGTCACTGTAGACTGCTTCTTACTCGACCAGACATTTAAGGACTTTCCAAGAAAACAGCATATGCCTGATGTACTTCTTCTATCCACTCTATCTCCGGCAAAGTCTGCATCACAATAACCAACTACAGAAAACTCATTAGTCTTAGGATACTATATGCCAAAATTAGATGTGCCATGAACATATCTAATAATTCTTTTGACTGCAGAAATATGTGATTCTTTCGGTTTTGATTGGAATCTTGAACACATTCCAATACTTTGCACAATATCAGGTCTAGAGGAAGTTAGGTACATAAGAGATCCAATCATTCCTCTGTACCTAGTCTTATCCACATCTTTCTCAGTTTCACCCTTTTCTAACTTTGAGTTAGGGTGCATTGGTATTTCCATGGGTTTGGCATTTTCCATACCAAATTTCTTAACTAATTCCTTGGCATACTTCTCTTGATGAATAAAAATACCATTTTCAGTTTGCTTTATTTGAAGTCCAAGAAAGAAATTAAGTTCACACATCATACTCATGTCAAATTCACTTGTCATGAGTTTTCCAAAATCAGTACAAAGGGTCTCATTAGCTTATCCAAAGATAATGTCATCAACATAAATTTGGACTAAAATAAAAGAATCATCAGAAGTTTTAATAAATAGAGTAGTGTCGGTGGTACCTCTTTGAAATCCATTTTTCAAGAGAAAAGAACTAAGTTCTTTCATACCAAGCCCTAGGTACTTGTCTTAGTCCATATAGAGCTTTTGAAAGTTTGAAAACATGATTAGGAAATTCCTTATTTTCAAAACTAGGTGGTTGTACTACATACACTTCTCTATCTATTACACCATTTAAAAATACACATTTCACATCTATTTGATATCATTTGAAACCACAATGAGCAGCATAAGCAAGAAGAAGTCTTATGGCTTCCATTCGGGCAACAGGGGCAAAGGATTCATCAAAGTCTATTCCTTCCTCTTGATCGTATCCTTGTGCCACTAATCTTACTTTGTTTCTAGCAATGCTTTAATCTTCAACTAACTTGTTCCTAAAAATCCACTTGGTGCCTGTCACTTTCTTTCCAATTGGCTTTGGAACAAGTGTCCAAACTTGATTCTTTTCAAATTCACCAAGCTCTTCCTCCATAGCCTTTATCCAAGAGGGGTCCTCAAGTGCTTCCTTGATGTTTTGTAGCTCCATTTCAGAGAGAAAAGCTAGGTTTGATTCTTTATTAGCTTTTCTAGTGGAGGATCGAGTTTTGACACCTTGAGAGACGTCTCCAATGACAAATTCCTATGGATAATTCTTTAAAAATCTCCACTCACGAGGTCTAGTGGACTTAGGAGCTGATTCGGTCTCTGAAAGATCCAAGAAACTGGTATTCTCAGAAATTTTGCCTGTTTTAGGAGACAAAACAAAATTGTCTCCTACAGAATTTTGTGCAGCAGCAGTTTCAGATTTAGGTGGCCCAGAAAGTTTTTTCTCTTGATTTTGGGCTTCTCCTTCTTTTCCTTGAGCCTGATTTTCTGTATCACAATCTTCCAAAATATTTTGAACCAAGTTAGTATCACAAAAGGTAACATGTATGCACTCCTCAATGATTCTAGCATCTTGATGATAAACTCTATATGCTTTGCTAGTTGTGGAATATCCTACAAATTAGCATTCATATAACTTTGGATCAAATTTATCTAGATTTTCTTTGTTATTTAGGACAAAATATTTGCATCCAAAGATATGTAGATAATTCAAATTTGGTGGGTGACCCTTATGATTGAGTGATAAACCCAAATCCAAATCCTTGAGATAGTGCTTTGTCCCCAAGAAACAATTTGAGCCTTTTATTCACAGTAGTGATTATCAGAAATCACTTTCTCCATATATCCCAAATTGGCGTTACAGAAATTTGAAGAAGGAGTGAAGAAAGTAATTTGCGTGCAAATAGAAATAAATCACCTTTATCCTCTGACTTAGCTTAGCTTGCTTTGATTAGGGCGATTAGACATTTATTTTTATGATTTACATTTCTCTTTCTTTCCTTTCTGGTGAATGAACCAGGAAAAAACTTTCTCTCTTTCTTCATGAGTCTGACCGAGGAAAGCTTTGTGAGCAATGGCTTTAGATTGCTTCAACTTTGATGAATAACTTGGGCTTGGATTAGCTACTTTCCTTTCAGCCCAAATGATTTCTTTGTTTCTTTCCATTTGGGTTTTGTTTGTGGATTTGGTACACTTTATTCTTTTGTTCCATTTGATTTGGGCTGCTACTATCATTTGGGCCTGCATCATTTAATTCAAACAATCAGAATCCAATTGGGTGTTTAACTAATAGCACAATGTTTGTCATCATCATTTAAGTTAGTTAAGATCTTAACTCTACATTTACACTATTCGAACTAGTGTGCAAATAAATATTAGAGAAAATGACAAATAGGTCCCTAACATTTTGTTTCGCGGACATTTTTGTCCCTGACCATTGAAAAATACTTTTAAGTCCCTAACCTTCACAAAAGTTGGACGGATCAATTCCTCCGTCCAAATGTCTCCGTCAGGGACTGATCCGTCCAAGTTTTGTGAAGATCAGGAATTTAAAAGTATTTTTCAATGGTTAGGGACAAAAATGTCCGCGGGACAAAAGGTCAGGGACCTATTTGTTCTTTTCTCTAAATATTAATTCTTTAAATTTTTTCAAATTAAACATAGCTTCTGATTGGATCAAGCACTAACTCTAAAAATTTTAAATATTATTTTCTCAAATCTTTTTAATACTGTCACGTTCAGATTGCTGGGTCACACACCAAGTTAAGAACTTTGATATTATTTTTGCAAACCTTCTCGACTTTAAGAGTGGTTCAAATTGGATCAAACACAAATTTAAAAATTTAGATATTATTTTCTTAAGTTTTTGTAAGACTACAGATTACTACCAGATCAATTATAAAAAAAATTTAAAAGAATGAGTTCGAACATCCCTTTATAATTTCTGAAATCTTGTTAAAAAGTGTTATCTAATATATTTAAACTATCTAAGATTTTACAAAATATAATATGGACAAATATTTGTAGTAAAAATGTCTAGATTACAAATTATTTTGATTCTCTTTTAAGATGATAAGAGTAAAGAAAGAACACAAGAAATAAAAACTTCAGAGAATATGATCACTTTCGATTTTTGTGACATCTTATTCTTATTTTTCTTGGATTTCGGGATCTTATATTTATAGACATGAAAACATTAAAGGCTCATTAGAAATGCAACAAAGACATGTTGAAAATCTTTTTTTTTTTTTTTCCATCACTTGTTCCGTGATATGAGTATAAATGACGCTTGCTTTTTGAGTTGAAAATATTTTTCTTGTATATAGCAAACTAAAGTGAACTACATCTTCTCCAAAGCCTAACAAGATCCCTACACTGAGCCAAGAAGACCTTACAAACTTGAGGTCACTCATTAGCACTCTTACTAAACCTTCTAGTTCATGGCTTCATGCTCTCTAAACATACCTGCTGGTAAACACTCACATACTCATTCTGTTAATGCATCAAATACTTACACTTATAGATTTTAGGATAATAGACTCTGGTGCATCTTACTATATGACTTGCCAATATCCATAATTTTCTTCATATAACTCATCTTTGAACAACCATCATATTACTGAGGCATTCAATTCTCATACCATTGTTGCATGATTTGGTACCATTGCTCCTATTAATAATAACCTTCACCTAAAACATGTGCATCATGTTCCTAATGATTTCATAAATTTATCTCCCTTTTCCCTTAATCTTTGTTTATCTACTATATTTATGATTGATTATTAGTTAAAAAATAATAATTCTCTAACAACACCGTTTATTAATTGATAGTTACTGACAAATTGTTGGTTCCCCAATTAGATTCAATTTTCTTATATGGAAGAAAACAAGTTATAAACCCAATGAGAAAAATAGATATCACAAGCGTTATATAAATGAAAAATTGTATCATTTTATAGGAAAATAATATTGTTATTCTTCAATTAACATAATAAAATATGATCTCTCATTATATACCTCTTTAAATAAAATTAAAAAAATGTGTTAAAAAAATATTAATCGATAAAAAACTACACTTAACAACATCAATTAAAAGTAAAAAACATTGAAAAGTTTTATTATTATTTTTTATAATGTCACTCCACATCATTTTTTACATTATTGTATAAATTTATAAAAAATGACATTATCAAAGTAAGAGTAAGAATATTCATTCCTCATTTTATATAATCATATGCTTCTTTCGACTAATAAGTGTGCGTTTGGATTGAGGTTTGTCAAACTGGAGTTTGAATAAAAGTGATTTTGTAGAATTAATTTTGGGTAGAAATGAGTTTATGCCAACATAATTTATGTTTGGCAATTGTTTGGATAATATTAGTTAAAATCACTTTTAGATAAATAATTAGTTAATTTTATTTTGTTCTTTTTAATAAAATCAATAATTCATACTATAACAAAATTACAATAAAAAATTTAATAAAAAATCAAACTATAAAAGAAAGTATTAAAAATGATAAAAAAAATTATGGAAAAAATTATTAAAATCAATAATCACCATAACCACAGCAAAAAACCTAAAAACATGTTAGGTGAACGCAGAAGTTTTTTTTTAAAGAAAGAGCTCAACACTTAGGTGGAGCAACAAGTAAGACAAAACAAAATCATAAAAGTCGAACAACTCCTATGTCATCTCAGGCATAGCTATCAACAACATGAGTTATTTACAACACTATTCTGTGGCACATGAAAAGGATTGATCCACGCAGTCTCTAATCCCTGTTATTTTGTTGTGAAAAATGACATCATTTCTGAGTAACCATATAGTCCATATAACTGAGAAGAACCCAACTAGCCAATACTTGCGTAACTTTTTTCTCATCGGCACATATCTCCAACTCTCAAATTGCTCTTTCAAAGTATCGGGGATAATCCACTCCTGTCCAAACGCCGAGATCCAAGCACACCACACCTACCAAGAGTACTCACATGTAATAGATAGATGTATACTTTCAACATCTTTCTTACACAACATGCATATAATATCATTTAAAAACTACAATTTCTTGTTTCAAGTGAACGACATTTTTACTAAACACACCCTAAGTATTTTAGTTAGTCTACACAATTATCAAGGTCACCTCGTGTTACCCGTTCAAAACTAGAAGATAAATTTGCTTTTCTCGTGTATTATTATAGAGTACGGTTATTTTAAGAGAAATAGAAAAGGACAAATAGATCCCTGATCTTTTGTCCCGCGGACATTTTCGTCTCTGACCATTGAAAAATACTTTTAAATCTCTGACCTTCACAAAACTTGGACGGATCAGTCCCTGACGGAGGCATTTGGACGGATCAGTCCCTGATGGAAACATTTGGACGGAGGGACTGATCCGTCCAAGTTTTGTGAAGGTTAAGGACTTAAAAGTATTTTTCAATGGTCAGGGACGAAAATGTCCGCGGGACAAAAGGTCAGGGACCTATTTGTCCTTTTCTCTAAGAGAAAAGACAGAGGGACAACACTTATGTTGAACAATATAAATAATGGAATAAAAAATTAATTTTAAATTAATTTTACTATTCAGATTTTTAAAAAATTAAAAAAGGCTCTTCGTATAAAAAAAGTTTACTCTCACTATTAGTACATAATCCTTCTCTCTCATATCTTAATCCCTCTCTTCTAAACCGCCAATGCCATGCCGCCCTAGTTCTTAACAACCTGATGTGTCGTTTTTTCGCGTTGAAACCGTGTTGGGCGGCACCAACCAAATTTTCGTTGCCCTTGTCTTCGTTGTAGACCACCCCAGCCACCGCCATTGACGCAGGATCCCGCGTGAAGGACAACAACACGCCGTCACGAAGTCGCGCCATCGTTCGGCGACCACTCGCCCTTCCTCCGTGACAAAATCAAGCGCAGACACTGCTGTTCACGAACGCTCGCGTCGTCTCCGCAGCCACAACGAGGAAGAAGCTCGCGTCGTCCCCGCAGCGACTCCCCCAACCTTGACGCTGGCACCCTGCATCTCGTCACCATCCTCCCCTCCGAATCACTCACACTAACATGGTAACCACGTCGATGCAATGTCATTTTTGTGCTTTTTTCCCTTTTTTTCTTATTTTTCAGTTTTAAGAGGAATGTGATTTGAATGTGTGTTGAGTTTTGGAATGTTGTTTTGGATGTTTCGTAGCCTTGCCAACCACCGCAGCATCCTTTCCGTTGCGATTCGCAGCACCGCTACCACTGCATCGTCCTTCCACTCGCGATTCGCAGATTATCGTCGCAGCCCTCCTCCCCTCGTGATTGCATCTTTGTCTATCACTGCTGCATTCAAACGAAACAAGGTCGTCGTTTCTCCCATTTTTTTCAGAATTTTATGAAATTAGATGTTTGTTTCAATAGCTAAATGGATGTTTCTTTCTGTTTACTTCCATGACAAGAAAAACTAGTAGAATGAGTGAAAGAAGAATGTACTCGTAAAAATGTATCACTCATGGAGTTAGAATTTTCTACTGATAATGGTGGAATTAAACATAATCCAAAACTATTTTGAATTTGATGACTTGCTAGAATCAGTTTTGAAGAAGGTGTTGGTTCATTATTAGTGTTTGTTGTTATTGTTTGTGTTGCTACATATTTCTTCAAGAATTCAATGATGAAAGCTTGCCTTCAATGGCTTGTTCTTGGCTATAATTTAAGTGTTTGGATGTTTCTTTTTGTATGTTCTATACGTTTTTATTTCATAAGTTTCAGATGCTTGTTTTGAATTTTTTTTGTTATTATACATTTAGAGAGGAAAAAGCATACAAGAAGAGGAAGAAGACATTCGAAAAATAGCTTTTGAATGAGTTCTTATGAGTTGTAGTTTGTGCTTATGTTGTACAATTGAGGATTGATGTATTGAGTTTAAATTCTCAATATTTTTTATGATATACAGTTAAGTTTAGGATTAAGTGGCTCTTACTCAATATATTGTTATTTTGGATAGTGATTGCTAACAAAAAAATCATTTCAATTATAGCTTTTATACTCATGTAATTTTTTATAATGCCAATTCATTGTGGAATTTGGCTATGTAGTTTATGTTGAGTGACCTATGTAGTTTATGTTGAGTGAACTGATATCAGAACAAAATTGTGTTTTCAATGTTATCTATTTATAAGGTTCAAAACTTTAAAGTAATTTAAGAAGAAATCATGCAATTATTTTGATAATTGTAATCTTATTTAAATTTATTTTTTATTACTTTGGTTATCTTATTTTCTAAAATATTGCATGTATAGAATCAAACTTGTTATTTCATATTCAAATGGTAGTAATTTATTTCTTTTGTATAATCTGAATACGTTTTAAGTCATTAAGAAACATTGTTCTGATTTATTCACTTCTGATGAATAAACGGGTCACAATTTGGAGTTTGTGACTCTTTGAGTCCTTGTTACACAACAAATCCTGCTCTAACATTGAAAATGACCTTTTTAAAAAAAAGGCTTGTAAAGATTGGAATAAATGAAAATGCTTAAAATAAAAGAGACTTTGACCGTGTCATTGATCTTATTAATTAGTTAGTTATGAATCACACATAAAAACAAGCATTTGTATCTGATATTTATTTGTCTACTGATAATCCATGGAGTTTCAAGTGGCTGCTGTACAAAAATACATCTTGATTCCTAGCAATGACTATTACTAAGTTTAAATTAATTGTTTAATTAACTTTCAAATCACATAGGAAATCAAGCAAAGGACCAATGGTATAATCCAAACAAACATCAATTTTTTAAACGAAAAAACCATCCATATATATAGTAAAATGAACATCCATTTTAGTTCTTCAGTAACAACTAACAAATTGACTAAAATACGACACGTGCACCATGTTTAAATGGCTTAACTCAAACCCAATTTCAATTCAAGTAAATTAAACTAAATCAAATCCAAACCACATAACAAAAGAAACATGGGAAGCATGTGCATATAGAATCCAACAAATCAAGTAACAAATCAATGATATAAACCAAATAAACATCCACTTTTCATATGAAAACATACATGGTAAAATGAATATCCTCGTTAGCTCCTCAATAACAACTAACAAATTGATCAAAATACCACTCGTACACCATGTTTAAATGGCTTAACTCAAATCCAATTTCAATTCAAGCAAAATTAAACTAAATCAAATCCAAACCACATAATAAAAGAAACATGCAAAGTATGTACATGTAGAATCCAGTAAATCAAGTAACAGAACAATGGTATAAACCAAATAAACATCCACTTCTCATATGAAAGAACCATCCGCATAAATAGTAAAATGAACATCTGCCTTAGTTCTTCAGTAACAACTAACAAATTGACCAAAATACCACCCATGCACCATGTTTAAACGGCTTAACTCAAACCCAACTTCAATTCAAGCAAAATTAAACTAAATCAAATTCAAATCACATAACAAAAGAATCCTGCAGAGTATGTGCATACAGAATCAAGCAAATCAAGTAACAGAGCAATGGTATAAACCAAATAAACATCCACTTCTCATATAAAAGAACCATCTGACGGCGGGTTGGAGGCAGGGCCAGAGATGCGACAAGACAAAGACTCCAGCGCGGTTAGGTAGCAACGGCGCGAAAATTCCGGCACGGCGAGGGAGCGACGGCGCTTCGCGAGTTCAACAGAGGTGGAGATGCGACGTGTAGGAGAGAGGTATAGGTGCGTTGTTGGACAACGATGGAATAGCGTCTCCATTCTGGGCGGGGTGACGATGACGGCGTACCGTAGGTTTTTTACTGGCTACGATAGATGGCGTTTGAGAGGAGGAGGCAGTGGGAGGCTACGGTAAAAAAAGGGGTTTAGGGTTTGGTATGGGTAAAAATAAATAATGAAAAAGATAAAAGGTGAAAGTGAAATTAGGTTGGAATGTTTTTACATGGTTATTGGGCCTGAAAAAATAACTTGTTCATGTTGTTCACATCCTCTATTGTTCCTCTAGCGGAATTGTTTAAAAAAACATTTAAAAAATAAAAATATCATGTATAATGTACCTTCTTAAAAATTTAGTTATAACATTTATTTTTTATCAGCTTT
>NC_029790.2:125052000-125061444 GCF_000816755.2 Arachis ipaensis
ATTGCATGGGTTATAAAATTAAATTTATTAAGTAATAATATATAAGAAAAAGATTATTTACCTTTTAATTCAGAAAAGATATTGAGTTGTTGCCAAGTTAATAAAATGGAAAACTGTACCAATTTTATTTAATCATGTGATTTGTTCCAGCAACAAGTATTATAATTAGACTACGCAATTATCAAGGTCAACAACTCTTACAAATTGCTAAATTAAATTTTCATTGAGTACATGAATAATCTCAAATTCTCAACAATGATAGTAGTACATCATAAGTTAATTAATCTAAGTTTCAAAAAATTCCAGAACATGGCATCAATTTTGAAGAAAAGATTCCATTTCACTCACCTTGAGATGAACAAAGATGCATCCACACTGCTGCTTTTTTTTTTTCCCCATTTGATTCACACATTACAGATTCACTTTGTTCTCCTTCAGTTCAATCAAAACTACACATCAGCTTCATCATTTTGATTCAAAATGTCAGCAACGGATAATCTTCTTTGATCCAAATTATTAGCACTTTCAACGTTGGGCCATTTTACCTGGACTTGACTACCAAAATCAACCACAACTTGCTGATGCTGTGAACTCTGAACAATTATTGCAACAACATCATCACTCCTCTGCTGATATTCCAAGGAATTGACACTGACAGTTGCCGGTGGCGGATGTGGAATCTGTGTCAATGCCGAGTCAGAGTGACTCGGATTGGAGTTATTATTAGAGAAAACAATATTGGAGCGGCACAAGGGACAACTAGCTTGTGATTTAAGCCAAGTATCAATACAAGGAAGATGAAAAGCGTGGTTACATTTGGGCAACAATCTCAAACTCTCATTCTCTTGAAACTCTGATAAACAAACGGAACAGTCACTTCCCTCAACCAACCCACCGTTCTTGATGTACTTACAGACGGTTATCGATTTGATCTGAGCCTCGTCCATGCCGGAAGTCGCAGCAACCTGAGAAGGTTCATTGTTATTAACAGTATCATCATTGCTATGATTTGCTTGATCGTTAACTCTTCCTCTGTTCCTGCAGAACCTTGAGATGACGGTGTAGTAAGTGACCAAGATGAAAGTACTTGCCAAGATTCCAATCACTGCGACTATAAGGGGAGAGAATTGGAAGCCGGAGGAAGAATCATCGTCATCTGAACCGTCACCGAGAACGATTGACGGTGGTGGAGGCGAGTACATGATGTAGCACCATTGAGGACAATACATGCTGCAAATCCCTTGGGAACAGTCCTTCAAAACCGAATTTGGAGCCACCCATGGATTTGTGTTACTCACAGAACCCATTAAAGCAGTAACTAAAAGCTATGTGGTCAGCCTAGAATCTTCTTTTGTAAGTCTAGTTATGTAAATGATGCGGATGTTTCTGAGCTGTTTGATTTTTCAGCCATAACTCTCAGCTGAGTTCAATGTTTTTCTTGGGATGAAGGGGAAGAGAAAAGAGAAGGAAAAGTGGGAGATTGGGTATCGGAGAGAGAGAAAGAGTAACGAATGGAGCGTAGTTGGAAAGCAAAGCGAAAGTAGGTGGTGGGAAATTGTGTGGTCACCTTATCGCCGTTCTCTTCGCTAACCTTCTCTTCTTGGTCTTATCTCTCTCTACTTTTTAAAGCTATTTTTTTTGGGTAAAGTTTACATAACTAGTCATATTAATCATCATTTGGTCACCGACAATGCCATAATTTCTCAACATGCACGAATTTAATTATGATATAGTATAATTTATTAACATAATATTACGCATAATAATTGCCTGATATTATAATCCAGGTTTTTATGCAAAATGGAAGCTTTCTTATGAGAAATGCAAAATTATATTTAATACTACCCAGCTTATATTTTAACTTTTAAGAACAAAAAATCACCATCTACTATCCAACAAGCGACAAAGCAATCCAGTTATCTCATCAATCTTCCAATCTAACATAAGAATACCACATTAACTTCTCACTTAAATACGCCTCAAAATTTACACTGATCTAAGTTTTAGAATCAACCACCATTTTCCAAAATGCCGAGGGAAAGGCACACAACATAACATTCTAACTCGTTACGTATTTCATGTCAGAATTGATTTTTACACATCTTACCTAAATATGCATGAATATAATAACCTGGAAACAGCAAAGATACAAGACAATTCTAAATTTTTCCATGTAAAACAAGTGAGGAGGATGGCAAAGTAAGGTCCCCACACAATAAACAGATGAATACTATCTTGCACTGAAAATTGGTTCTATTTCAGGTGATGGTTGTGTTCTTCGAGTATATTTCAATAGCAAACCTTCAGAAGTAAGACCTGGCACATTCAGATCCCTGAAAGTATTCCAAAGAAATAGAAATTAATTCAAATGTGAAAAAAGATTATATATTTTAATTTAAACATATAAGAGACCCAAACCTAATATAAGGCTGCAGATCTTTCCATTCCCATTTTGGCCGCTCTTTGAAAAGAATCGAGAATCGTTCAGCCGGAGTGGATGGCAACGAAGAGACACTGAATCCGCGGACCCATGTCTCGACTCCAATTCTCTCTGTCAAAACTTCTCCTTCGGCAAGATCAAAAGTTGGCTGCATTTCATCTGGAGTCCTCTGCCTCCACTCATCCATAAAACTCTCCAGCTTCATCTTGCCCCCTCTCAGGATTTCTCTCGCAAAATGAATGCAGACCCGCTTCTTGTCTAACTTCCATGCACAAGTATCCGTGCCGTCAATTACTTTCTCACCATATACGTGCAAGCAATGCCTTGCAAGTTCTGCAGGAAATCCATCAGAAACCAGCATGCTTACGACTTCATCTTCATTAAGAGCACTCAGTGACCAGTCGTTCAACACTGCATTTCTCAAAACCATTTCCAGAATCGTGTTCATGTATCTCTCGTCTACTAGTCTCCAATAGCTATTAATCTCCACAGCCGATAGTGCCTGCAGTCCGGATCTTAGTTCCTCGTCACTAGCTTGAATATTGTTTTTAAGATCCTTCCAGTTATATAATCCTGCTCTACTTTCTGGATTCACTTCTGAACTGTCAAACTCTTCAAGCCTGCAAGGGTTCTGCGAGAGGAGCAATTTAAGTTTGTCAAGTCTGGGAGCAACCTCAACAAGCTCCATATTACCAGGTACAACTTTAATCACAGGTGCAACAACCTTCTCCTTGTGATTATTTGCACCGTTTTGTGGATTTTGATCAAAAACATATTGATTTGCAGGAGGTATAAGCAAAACAGAATTTGAAGTTCCAACGAACTTCATTGCAAATGTTTTGGATTGAGTACAAAGAACTGCGTCTTCATCGGGCAGTCCTCTTATTACCACCCTATAACAATACACACCTTTCATGCAGAACATCGGGAAGAAGTTTATCATCAAGCTCTAGAACGATCAGATCATCATGTGGTCCAAACAGAGGGTGGTATGCAACAGAAACCGCTGATCCAGGAGACATATGTAGAAGTGCTTCTGCTCCTACTGAAGATGTCTCTTGTGATTCCATTTCTGTCTCTCTAAAGTACGAAACGTCAGAAATAAAAATATTGAAAATTTCTCCACATAGTAAAGATGCTTGGTTCTATCATTTGATTATGTTCCTATTCATTTGTCAAGGATGCAGCATACTTCAGAACAAGATTACTATTTGATACTCAATATTGTACTACTTCCTAATAACCTCATCAACAAAGCTTTAAATAAACGTAAGTACTACTGCACCACTCATTCTATTCATAATACGTTAATAACCTAAGGTCACTACTTGTGTCTGTATTGGCTGCTACTGCATATAATCTACGAGCTAGGAGCCTAGGATGAAGGCTGCCTTCATTATATGGTGCTAATTAAGTACTTAAGAAGACTAACTTAGGGGCCAAAAGCCCAAAACCAAAATTGTTTCTTCAAATACCAGAGCTTGCCCTTGCTGACTTTTCATTGGTTATTCATTTAAAGTGTACATTAAGATATCAATCCCCATATTATTATTAACTCATCTAAATGTTATATAGTCTACCAACTGAAGAGAAGAAAACAAAACACAATCCAAGGGTGGTTTGCTTTGAAGAAGAACAAACTTGAGTATTTGCAAAGTCATCCATGACACAAGTGATTTGCAAGAGGATTGACTCATTGCTAAGGTTTTCCCTCATAAGATCCACAAGTGACAGTACCACTATCACTTGGTTCACTGCCAGTTGAGACCAATACATGGCTGGTGAGGAGTAGTAGCAAACCATGGTCTACTATAAGATAAATGCATCACTTGTCCAGTATGGGATGAGACCTCTAATCACCCATTCCCCGCCAGTATCAGCAAACTTGGCGTCAAAAAATAACAATCAAACTATTGGAGACTATACAGAACCACTAGAAGTAGAAATTAGACACCTAGATAACTAGTGGTTAGGAGGAAATCCATGCTTCTTGAAGCATGTGTCAACTGTGCGGCCATTCTTGCCACAAAAAGAGCACATCTTTTGCTGGTTCCTACCGAACATGTTCTTGCTCAAGTTCTTGTTGGCACCATAACTCGGATTAGAGTTAGTACTTCCACGACCATAGCTTGCTACCATAATCTTTGGTTCCTCATTAACTTCACTGCATAATTGCCTTTCTTGCTGAACAACCAATCCAAACACTTTATTTATTGGGGGAAGAGGATCCATTAACAAAATCTGGGATCTAACTCCAGAAAAATCTATCATTAAGCCCTTTTAAAAATTGCATGATGAAGTCTTGCTCCCTATATACTTTGCGTGCACACTGCCTTCTACACGCACATGGATGAATTGGCCTAAAATTCTCAATTTCACCCCATATCTTCTTCAATTGTGTAAAGAAATTCGTAATGGACAATGTACCTTGTCGAAGAGAATACAGCTCCTCATTCAGATCAGCAAGACGCATATGATTTCCTTGTGCAAATCTTTGCTTCAGCTCTAGCCTCTATCCATAGAGCCCTTGCTTTCTTGACAAATAGAACGCTTTGTGCAATCTCAATGCTGGTGCATCGAACAATCCAATTTCTAATGAAGGTGCTATTACGTCCCAAATTGCGCTCATTGGGTCTCCAGCTGCTGGTTCCGCCACAGAAATCCTCCAAGAATCCTATCTTGTTCTTGGATTCCAAGCCATTATCATAGCTTGTGACCAGAAATGGTAATTTGTCACATTCAGAGTTGTCGAGATGAGCATCTGCCCCGGGTTCTCGCTGGGATGCAAGAAAAACGGGCTCATCGGATTGCATATCGCTAATGCGGCTGGATCAGACGCATCGTTGCGTCTTTCTTCTTTGACCGGGCTTGGATTGTGAGTAATTGCTTCCATTTTTGCTCAGAATCGGTGACGGTGCACTTTATAATCACGCTTCTTCTTCTCAATCCCGTTGATCGAAGTCGCTACTTTGTTTGGTTGAACAAACTAAGCAGTGCTCTCATCAATCTCTGTCGTATGGGTTCGAAAGAAGTAAAAAAACGTGATTCACGGTGAACGAAGCTGATTTCTGCAGATTCTTGGCAACAAAAATCAAATCTTCATCTTCAATGATGTTATTGGATCAGCGTGACGCAGCAAAAATCAAATCCTCTGATACCATATTGGAGTATGAACTAAGAATGGAACTGAATTGGAAATGTTGGTCTCATTATCTGATAAATTGCAGTACAAGAGTGAGAGGAAGAGGAAATGAGATAGAAGGAGAAGAAGGCGGTTTGAGATCAGGTCCGGGAAGGAGAGAGAGTGAGATGGGTTTTGTTACAACTAATAGTGAGTTAGAAGAAACTAATTAGCATAGTATAATTTCTACTTCTAGTGGTTCTGTATAGTCTCCAATACAAACTAAACCTAAATAACCAAATCTGTGTTCAAACTTCAAAGTATTATTATGCAACAAAAAAAAAAACTTCAGATGAAGTGCCAAACAATCAAACAGAGGTAACGGCAACGGCCTACCTGAAGTCTAGAGATGGATGGCGAGGTAGGGACCACGCGGTGAGACTCGTGACGGCGAGGGAAGGAGGCACAGCGAGAAGCAGAGGCAAGAGGCAGAGGAGAGACGGCGCGACGGTGAGAGGCGAGGCTGAGACGGCGGAGTTCTAAGTGAGGGATGCCGCTAGCAGTGGCGGCGAGGAGGGCTGAGCGACGCCGGAGGCCACGCAGAGTTCAGACTTCCAAGCGAGAGGGTGAGAGAGCCAGAGAGGCAAGGAAGACGAAACCCGCGAAAAATTTTAGTAATTTATTTAACAATCCCAATTCACAACCGGGAATAATTTTACCCGAATTATTTTGTCACACCAAAAATGCCTTTGATTTTATTATTTTTATAACTAAATTTTAAAAAAATTAAAGACGAATTTAGTAATAATTTTAACATTATCAAATAGTATAGTCTCCTTATACTCACCTAGAAATCGCGATCCACGGATTCGAATCTCACTCCTAACTTAGAAAAAACAAAAAAAAAAATTACCATATGGCTTTCCACAACCTTCTACTGTTGTCATTTATCCTAACTCTCAAACTTTAATTTTTAAATTCTAAATTTTCAAAAAAACGAAAGTTAAAATATAATGTTAAAACTAAAGCAGGTTAACTAATGGTAAAGATATGGTAAATTATGAATTATTTTAGTGATGATGAGGGCTTTGATAGTTAGTGTAGCATACTAGCATCCTATAAAAATCTGATTCTAATTGAAAGTTAGAACTTATTTGTTTTAATTAAAAAGAATATGTTTTGTCCTCATAAATAGAATCATTAAATTTAATTTGATATAAATTATGCTTAATTGCAAATTTTACTATTAGGATAAAAATAAGATTTAATTATTCTGTTAGTCTCTATAGTTTCACAAAATTTTTAATTAGGTTTCTATATTTTTTTTAATAGGGTTCCTGCACCAATTTTTTTTCAATTAGATCTCTTTTGATAATAATTGGATTAATTGTTTAGGGACCCAACTAAAAATAAATAAATTAGTGCAAAGATTCAAATAAAAGAAAAAAAAAAGTATAGAGACTCAATCAAAAAAAATTTTGTACAAGAATTCAATTAATAAAAAAATATAAAGATCTAATTAAAAATTTTACGAAACTATAAAGACCAATAGAATAATTAAACCTAAAAATAAATACATTTTGACCCATGACTTTTTAATAAATCATGAATAGGTTTGTTTGTGGTGTCATATCTAATTACTATGTGCCATGTGGAATAATAAAAGTTACTTAGATGAAAATTTAAGTTAATTTCGAGTTTGAATTCAAATTCTAATTACGAGATTGTTCATAAAAATACATGACATGACGCAAAATACACTGCGTTGGAAAAAGTGGCTTGCACACCAAGCATTTTCCAATAAAGAGAGGTTTACGCTTTGATAATTGATGATCATGATTGATTACTCGAAAGTAAGTTGGTATGTGAGTTTTGATAAACCAATTGTGAATAGATTGAGAAATGGATGAGATTGATTCTAAAATTGAGCTAAGAGAATTGTTATTGATAGAATATGATGCTATTTTTAGCTGAGGTATATATGGACTGAAATTGGATTTCGATAGGAATTAAACTTCCTAAAAGCTTTACTTGCTCGTCGATCGAGTTACTGTACGTACGTTTGTTTATCAGAAAACAGTGAACCTATGATAATGACACGAATTCTTAGGGTTAATGATGTAGAATTTTTACCTCTATTGATTGAAGCTTCACAGCTAATAGTACGCTCACAAATTTAAAAAACCGATGGATTAGTGAGTTGTAATTTTTTTTTTCTTTGATAGAAGAAAACGACAATAATTGAACTTATTATTTTATTTGCATGTAATTCTTGGATGTATAGTACTAACCAGTAACTACTATTTCCCAAACGTAACAGCAGTATTCGGTAGCAGTTGTGCAATTAATGGAAAATAGTTTGGAGTTGAACACCTTAGTCATTCAAAACTATATATATATAAGTAGATCTTCACATACATATAATGCATTGTACATTACTACCAGACATATAGATCTCTTCACATACAAATTAAAATGGCTTCCAAACCAGGCATTCTTACTGATTGGCCTTGGAAGCCTCTTGGAAATTTCAAGGTTTATTTATTTATTATTATTGCATTGCTTCAATATATATTAGCTTAGCTAGGTTTATTTTGGTTTACCTTAATGTTTAATCTTCCTTTTCATTTATACTTTTTTTTTTCTATTGGTTCCTAGCATTTTATAAAATTTTTAATTAGGTTTTTGTATTTTTTTTTTTTAATTGAGTTCTTACACCAATTTTTTTAAATTTGGTCCCTATACTTTTTTTTTTCTTTTATTTAGGTCTCTGCACGAATTTTTTTTTTTAGTTGGGTCCCTATAAAATTAAGTCAATTACTACTAAGAGGGACCTAATTCAAAAAAATTAGTGCAAAAATTCAATTAAAAAAAAAAAGTATAGAAACCTAATTAAAAATTTTGCAAAACTATAAATATTAACAGAATAATTAAACTTTACATTATTATAACTCTAATGAATATATAACCTAAGTAATTTACCACATTCATGTTTTAATCTCATTAGTCTTCTCTACTGTATGATTAATTTTTTTTATTTTTATAAATTATGCTATCCCTACTTCAAAGTGAATTTATTGAAATAAATTATATATAGTTTCTCATCGAGTATTGCATGATATCTAAAAATATAACATTTTACATCAATATTTTAGCTATCAACCATGTTAGAAAATCAACATACATGGTCGTTGCTGTCAATTTTAGCCAACAACGAACAGACATTGATCTATCAAACAAATCCATTTAAATCAGTGACGGATCCATAAAATTTTAACAGTAGAAGCAAAATATATATAATATAATAATAATTTAGGTTTAGTTAATATGTGTCTTAAAGACACATGACAAGTTTAGTATTAATGAAAAGTTTTAAATTTTTTCATTTAATAACTGTCTTACAGGAAAAACTAAAATTAATTTAAAAAAAAGATAAATAATATCTTTTGAATTCATTTTTAAAAAAGAATACTAATCTTATTTAAATTGAGAATTGATCATTCTAATAAACATCTAATATAAAATTCTTAAACTGACTATTAAGTACTAAAAGTTGAGTAAACAATTATTGTGGAGTCAAATTCAATAATTTAATAGAACGAATAAATATTATTATTATATACTCATTTACAATTTTTTTTTAATTATTCTTTTCCTTCTTCTCTTTTTCTCTTTTTCCTTCCACCACTTACCACTACCGTCAGCCACCGTCTCACAGACTTTGACCACGTACTGCTGTCGACCACCACTGGCCACCTGTCACCAGCAATCACATAAATTATTTATTTTAAATTCTAATTTTTAACTTTTAAACCTTAAATTTTTAAATTTTAAACTCTAAACCTAAATCCTAAATTTTAAATATTAAATTATAAATTCAATA
>NC_029790.2:125061450-125063413 GCF_000816755.2 Arachis ipaensis
CATTGCCCTTTTTTTCGCTACAAAATGGTCCCGAAGATTTCAGTTTGTTTTAAAATCGTTATTTTTACCAAATTTTTTATTTTTATTACCAAATTACTCCTAACTAAAAAATATATATAAAAAAAGAAAACGGAAAAAGGGAGAAGGGAAGGTCGCGCTTTTGGGGGATCGTTTCCAGGGAACAAGAGGGGGAAGGGGAAAGAGAAGGTAGAGAATCTCCTCGCTGCCGCCGCTGCTTCCTCGCTGCTACTCTTCACCGCCAGATCTCGCCGTTTCCTTTCTTTCTCAGTACACACTCACACTAACGGCAAGAGAGGAGAGAGCAGAGGGAGAAAGACACAGAGAAGTGGAGAGAAAGAGAAGAGAAGAACGAAAGCACTGAGGGAGACCGCATTTTTGTTTTTGTTTCTGTTTTCTGCTTTCTGCTTGCTTCTGTTTTTATTTTTGTTTCTGGTTCTGTTTTTGTTATTCTACTACTTTTGTTTTCTGCTTCAGCCTGCTTCTGTTTTTGTTTTTTCTTATGGTTCTGTTTTTATTGTTATTCTGATTTCATTATCCATTGTTATTGTTGTTGTTCTTTTAGTTGTTGTTGTTTGATCGTCGTTAATTCCGCTTTTGTTTCTGTTTTTGCTTGTGCCTCTGCACCTCTGTTTCTAGTTGATTTTGGGGAAGAAGGGGGAAGAGTATTTTCGTCTGAAGGACGATTTTAAAATTACGTTAAACTTTCGAGACTATTTTGTAGCGAAAAAAAAGTCGGAGACGAAAAAAATTTTTGATCTGTGATTTTGAATATCTTTTTAATAATCAATTGTTGACTATTCTATTGATCGAAAAAGATTTATTGTCATTGCTTTTTCCGTGTTAACCTTAAACAGAATTCATGTTGTCAATTCCACAATACAGAATGTACAAGTAACAAATTAGTGTTTATATTTTGACCCTAAATGATAAATTATTTAAGTATCATTACAAGTATAACTAATTTCAATTTTGGTGGAAACTCAGGTGCAGTCGACTTCACGTGAAGTTGATACCTGATAGTCGTTAGATGAAAATTTAGTCAAATCAGTCAAATCATTTAACGGCTCTCAAATATCAACTTCAGGTGAAGTCGACTTAACTTGAGATAAAAAAGAAAGAAAAAAAAAGATGAAAATATGGAATTTGAATCTTTATCTTTAGAAAAATTTAGAAAAAATCTACATACTGAGAGTAGGTTTAAAGATGTATCTAGGGATTTTTACCTTCAATTTTTAAGATTAACAAAAAAAAAAAAAAAAACAATAGTACATCAACACCACTATAATAGGCATCAATATATAAAGGTTAGCCCACAATCCTTATGACAGTACATTTTTGTTATATTCATAATCTAATGTTTCATTATTTATGATAACACATATAATAAGCATTCATGAGGTTTTGATGTTGACACCGTACCTATGTATCTGTTTTGAAGTTCGTGATTATAACACCATGGGTGGTGCATAGCATGTATACTCTGACAACAAAAGAAGGAGGGGACCCAGTGAACTATCTCGTATTACCATTTATAGTCATGAGAATGCTTCACAACCAGATCTGGATATCTGTCTCTCGCTACCGAACTGCCAAGGGAAACAACAGGATTGTTGATAGAGGCCTTGAGTTCGATCAAGTTGACAGAGAAACCAATTGGTTCAATCATTTACTTTTTATCTTTCTCTTCCTTTCTCCTACTATAAATACTTGTATACTTTCTCCTTATCAATTAATAAGTCTCTGCTACATTTTCCATAGGGTATATTAAAAAAAAGGAGTAAAGCTCTAAAAATTGTCGTATTAATTTTTCATGAAAAAATTTAGATTCAGCGCTTTTATTAAAATTTAACCAATATTTGATTAAAAAAAATGAATAATTATATATTATTAAATATAATTTTATATTATTAAAGATTTATATATATTGATCTATATATTTTTA
>NC_029790.2:125063438-125068791 GCF_000816755.2 Arachis ipaensis
AACAGTTGAATAATATAGACTACATTTTTAAATATTAATACCTAAATGTTGACAACGTTTAAACATTCCTCTTAAAATATTTTAGAATCATCCTATATATATTAAATATAAAAATAAATATTTCAAAAATATTTCATACTTTGAACAAAAACACAGTTAGTAATTAAGGAGCTAATTGAAATTTATTATTTATTATTATAAAAATACAAATACAAATTTTGAAAATATAAAAGTTAAATATATATCTAGCAAATAATTAAAGGTTATTTATAAAGTAATTAATAAAGTTATACTATAGTATTTAATTATTTTTAGAGTGTGATTGTGTGGGGGATGAAATATATTTTGCAGGGATGACCAAATATTATTCACAGCAATCCTATTCTATATAGGGTACATGATATTTCCATTTGCATCAAACCTGCCATGGTGGAGAACAAAAGGTGTAATAATGACAGCAATATTGCATGCTGGACCAGTGGAGTTCATATACTACTGGTTTCACAGAGCACTTCATCACCACTTTCTCTACACTCGATATCACTCTCATCATCATTCTTCCATTGTCACTCAACCCATCACATGTATGCTATTTTCTTTACTTTCCCATGCCATGCATGCATATTACATACCAATTAAAATACTACCTATTGTGTGCAAGCAAAACAATAACGGTCACAGGTATTTTTAATTATTTTCATATAATAACATTTATTATCTTGTAATGATGTCATATGAGCAGAAATTGTCAAGGATATTTTATTTAGAATAAGTAAACAAAATTAATTTTTAATTAATTAATATTAGTATTTTTAGAAAATTTAAGTTTAAGGTTTAAAATTTAAAATTCAAAATTTAAGATTAAAATTTGACTGATATTATTTGAAAAAGAAATTTAATTGAATTTGCCCACCAAAATATAATTGTTTTGATTTTTTTTTCAAATTATATACTTTATACGCCAAGCTTAAATAACGTTTTAGTCATTTAAAATAGGTGAATTTTGTTTTAGTTTCTATAATAAATTTTCTTTAGATTTTAATCTTAGAAAATAAAAAAATTTGGTTTAGCAGATGCTATTAATTTACTTTGATAATTATTACTTAGCTTCTGTATTAATTAATTGCTAAATTCCTTTATATATTCATTTAAGAATATTAACAAAGTTGGATCCACTAATGCTCTTTCTCCTTGAAGATACACACATATTGTTAAAGTTTGAACGTACGAGAGTAAGTGTGTAAATTTATATTAAAAGGGTGCCTATACGAAAGAATTTCTTCACATAAAGGTCAGGTAATAGAGAAATAATAATAATATTGAAGAATTAATAATATATTAAGAGTAGTTAGTTGGTGATTTTTAATGGTTTTGGCAGCGGTTACGCATCCATTTGCTGAGCACTTAGCATATTTCACGCTATTCGCAATACCAATGATGACAACGTTGATCACAAGAACATCCTCCATTGCTGCGCTTTATGGCTACATCGTATACATCGATTTCATGAACAATCTTGGTCATTGCAACTTTGAGTTCTTTCCCAAGATACTCTTCTCCCTCTTTCCTCTCTTAAAGTATTTCTCTTACACGCCAGCGTAAGTTTCTATATCTTCTAGTAACAATATATTATATGTGCACCAAAATGATAACATGGAAGTTTTTGTGAAGATATTTGATAGTGTTTTTTATGGTTAAGTAATGGAACAAAAAAATCCAAATTTTAAACTCTAAATTATAATAATTTTAAATTTTAAATCCTTAATTTTAAATTATAAATTTTAAATGTTATATTGTAAATTAACTTTTTTTTGTGTGTTATTTTCAAATGTACTTGTTATTTTGTTGGTTGATTTAATTTGTTGGTTTTATTTCCCAAGACTCTTTCTAGTCAATAAATAATGACAGTTATTATTAGTTACTTTACTAATGGAATGTTGAAGCTGAATAACCTTACATCCCTACAAATTGTTAATGAATATGGTTATGTTACCAAAAATACAATATGCTAGAAAAATCAAACCAATTAGTTTAAAGTTTTAGTATATTCTAAGAGTTTAATTTTGATACGTAGACAGTGTAAAGTATTTTACACAGTTGTATAATCACATCTGTTTTTTTTATAATTATTCACACGGTTAACATAAAAAGTAATTATTTTTACTGATGTAACGTTACGTAATTGATGAATGTATGTACGTAGTCCATCAAAATTAAATTCATATTCTAAACTGTGTGAAGTTGAATAGGATTAGGTCAAGTAACGACTAATGATTCTATCATGTAGCCACATTTTGAATGTTAAAAAAATAGTTTAATTTATATATAATTTATATTATGACCTAACTCAATCTATCAATTGTTTAAATGACATTGGAGCTCTACATGTGCTAGGTATACCACAAATTCATCATAATTATTTTAATTTGATTTCTTCTTATTAAATCTAACTAACTAAGAAGAGATGGATTCATTATTCAATAATGGTGGTTCCACAGGTTTCACTCGCTGCATCACACCAAATTCAGAACAAATTACTCACTTTTCATGCCAATATATGACTACATTTATGGTACTGTGGATACATCGACGGAAACAATATACGAAACATGTCTAAAGAAACCAATGGAGGTTGCGGATGTGGTGCACTTAACACACTTAACAACACTTGATTCCATTTATCAGCTGCGGTTAGGGGTTGCTTCCTTAGCCTCCAACCCTCAAGCATCAAAATGGTACCTCCATTTGATGTGGCCCTTCACATTCTGTTCTATGCTAATCACTACTTGCCTCCATGGTCGTGCCTTTCTCTTAGAAACCAACAACTTTCAAAATCTCAAGTTGCAATCCTGGGTTATACCCAGATTTAAAATACAAGTAAGATTGTTTCTCGCTTTTGGGATATTCAATTTACTACCAAAAAAAATTGTTGGATGACAATTTATTTAGAAGAAAACTTAGGGACTAATAATTTTATTTATATTATATTAGCCAACAATCTTAGTTAGCATATACATTTTACTAGTATATTTGAACTTTTTTCTTAACATCAACAATATGATGACTAAGTGCTGAACAAAAAGAATAAATTGTATTACCTTATAGCACTACTGATTTATTTAGCTTCAAATCTGTCACTAATAAGATAAGTGACCAATTTATAGTTCAATTGGTTCGTTTTTAGATTTTTAATAATTGCTAAAATAAGTTGGCAATCGATAAATTTTTGGATTTTTTCTTAATGCAACAAGTGAATAAACTTTTTTGTTCAAACAATTAAAAACATATATAATTTTCTTTGTAGTCAACAAAAATAAAGAGAGAAGGGCAAAATTTGCATAATATTGGTTTTTTTTTAAATTAAATAACTTTCTAAACTTTTTCTTTTGCAATTATCCAAGTGATTGCATGTGACACATGACCTGTGTTGTAGTATTTCCTAAGATGGCAAAGTGGAACATTGAACAACTTAATTGAAGAGGCAATAATGGAAGCTGAGTTAGGTGGTGCGAAGGTAATAAGTCTAGGACTTCTAAATCAGGTTAGTTCATTTCCTCCTTTTATTTTAAAAATTAGTTCTATTTATATAGCCTAAATATGCTTTTATTTCTGAAACAAATGTTAATTTTAATTTTGTCTCTGCCAAAGATTATTTTGTTTTAACTTTTTTGTTGTTAGAACTTTCTGAAAAGAGATAGAAAATAATAGTAAAAATAATAAAATTCTATTTTTTATTTTTATTTCTTATTTTTTATTTTTTCTATGAAATTTTAAAAATAAAAAAGAAAAAAAATACAAATCAAATAAGCTTTTACTTTTTAGGTTTGGATCCAATCTCTTAATTTTTAAACTATTTTATTGATTTTACCAATACTTGTTGTTTTTTCGTCCCTGTACCGAACTAATATTTTTTTTCTTTAAATCTCTAAATCTTATGATAATTTGGTTTTTAAAACCCATTAAAATGATAGTTTATGGTCCTTTAAAATTAAATATTAATAAGAAATAATTAGAAGTATACTAAAATAAACTTTTATAGGAATGAAAATCAAATACTTTTAAAACTAAATATTGAACTAACCAATCAAAAATATTGGTAAATAAGTACATTGAAACAACATGCTTTTAATTTAAGCATTCGGCTATTTCAATATGATTTCAATAGAAATTCCGTACATTAGTGTATTTATAAAATACATAATTTTATTTTAGATCATGAAAAACAAATAAACAATATTATCTGGATTGCAATTTTATTTTGATGCATGCAGAGAGAAGAACTTAATGCACATGGTGAACTTTATATAAGAAAATTCCCAAAGTTGAAGATAAAGATTGTTGATGGTAGTAGCTTAGCTGCTGCAATTGTTCTCAACAGCATTCCCAAAGGGACAAATCAAGTTTTACTTCGTGGCAACTTTAACAAGGTTTCATTTGCCATTGCCAATGCTCTATGCCGAAGAAATATTCAGGTATATTATTCAAACTAAAGTTTTATTATATATTCTCATGAAATATGAAAATTATTTCGGATACTTTAATTAACCGTTCTTAAATTCACTTGAAATGTTCCTATAATTTCATCACTAATGATGGACCGAATTGCAAGCAGGTAGCTTTATTGCATAAGGAAGAGCTGAAGATGCTTCAACAGAGAGTCACAAAATCCAAAGGACGCTTTACTCTTTCACCAATCAATACTCCAAAGGTTTATTTATCCATATATATTTCATAATAATAAAATCATAAAAGCTTTTGCTAACTAATTTCAATTATTTTCCGTAAAATAATACTCCATGCACCAAGTAGTAGTTAGTTAATAGTCTTGTACTCTTGTTGATAAAATTCGTATATTAAAGGATAATCACCTAAATAAATTGTTTAGGATAAAATTTTACATGAATATTTTGATTTTAATTGGGCTATATTTTGGTTTTTTTTTTCTTTTTTTTTTTTAACATATAAATCGTTGTTGGATAATACCATTTACAATTTTCATGTAAATCGTTGTACCCTACATAGGGGGTATCATTTTAGAGTAAATTGAATCGTCACAACTTTTTGTGATTTAGCAGAGAAATATGTTAAATGGCTTTCTCATATTAAATTATTGTAATTCACAAATTTTTTTGTTTGGGTATTATTAAGTTGTCGAAAACATTTTTTTTAAATAAAAAAATCCTTTTCATCTTTTAGTGTATTTGTCAAATTTTTAATAATAAAAATAAAATATTAAAAAAATAAAAAATTTTTATTAGAAGTTATAATTAATTTTTAAAAAAAAATTTACTTAAAAAAATATTTTTGACACAATAAATAAAAAAAAATATTTTTATGTTGTTGTATATATACA
>NC_029790.2:125068801-125076451 GCF_000816755.2 Arachis ipaensis
GGACAAGTAAATAACCTTAATAAAAATGGTTACAATAGTTATAAAAAATTTTAGTTGAAATTTTTAATCTTTACATGCTTTGTGTATTTTTCACACACAAATTTTTAATAATTACTTTCAACAATATTTTTAGAACAAGTCAAATTCGTATATTTTCACCTTAAAATAAATGGTTAGTTCTCATATATTAGATATACTATAACTAATAATAACGTTATGAATGAATAATATTAAAATAATATTTTGAACCAAACAAGCGACTTATATTTTGGACAAATTAAAATTGTAGACTGAAAAAATAACTTACTTCATATATAGGAAAGAAAGAATATAATAATAATATATCCCATTAAATAATTAATTTGAATGAAGTGATATGATGATGAAATTTCATTATTGTGTAGATATGGATCGTTGGAGATGGATGGGATGAAGATGAGCAAATGAGTGCATCAAAAGGATCATTATTCATTCCTTTTTCTCATTTCCCTCCAAAGAAATTCCGAAAAGATTGCTACTTCCATTTTACACCAGCAATGACTGTTCCTCCTAAATTCATGAATTTGCACTCTTGCGAGGTTGGTACAATAATACTCCATTATTCACATTTTTTTGGCGTGCGTGTGTATAAAATAGTTAATTAGATCATTATTTTGTGCGTGTATAATAGATAAAGAGGAGTGTTAGGGGCCAGTAGATTTTGGGAGTTGTAGCCATCAATTAGTTATCAATAGTATATTTAATGGTGTGAGATTTTATCTAATGGTGGAGAATCACTCATTTTCCTTTTGTTGGCTAAGTGCGGGCCAAATTTTAATAAATCTGTCATTTTTCCATAGATAAATTCAAAAGTTATATTTATTGACTTATTTTATTTTTTCCCATATTTATGCACAATTTTAACAATTTTGGAGAAAAGCAATTAGTTAGACTACATATAAAATTTTCTTTATTTGATGAACAAATTAATTATTAATGTTTTAAGTCACATTAATATATTCTAAAAATAGATTAATGTGTTACGTTGCAGAATTGGCTTCCAAGAAGAGTACTAAGTGCTTGGCGTATAGGTGGAATAGTTCATGCCTTAGAAGGATGGGATGTTGACGAATGTGGATACACCATACTTGGTATTAAGAAAGTGTGGCAAGCAAGTTTATTCCATGGTTTTCAACCTCTCAAGATTCCCCACTCACCATGATCAACACTACTAAGTTTATTACGGCTTGAATAATTCATCGAAAACCTGAGAAATTCAGAGAATTGCAAGGAGATCAAGGGAGGAGAATTGAGATGTTTCTGGATTTCATCATGTATTATTGGAATAAGCAAGAATATTATTAGTTGTTTACATACATATATGTATGGTTTGTTGCGTTGTAATTAAATAAGGTAATGCTAGGTAATCTAATATGTTGTCTTTGATTTGCAGCATTAAATAAAAACAAAAAAGGGTGGAAAAAGAGAAATTTAAGATTAGTTCAAGATGGAAAGTAATTTGTGTAAGATATATTTTCTAAAAACAATCTAATAAGAAGAGTTTGAAATTTTTAACTATCACGTGATTGAGACATAAATTATAATCGGTAATGCCTCATAATTTATTTTATTTAATATTTATTAATTATTATAATAATTAATGATAAATATTAAATAAAATAAATTTTGACTATTTTTTATTATTTTTTTTGTTATTAAACATTTTCGAATTATAACATACTAAATGTTAACTTAACATTATTTTATATTAAATTTCGATGATTAATAAATTTATACATAATTAGAAAACAAGAAAGACGTTGAATACCGTTGAACTTAATATTGGACTTTATCAACAGATTTAGCGTCGGTTTTATCGACGGTTTCGAATGAGAAATTCGTCTTTCAAAAATATTACCATCGGATTATAAATTTCCTCCCTAAATCCTACTGTAAGGTGTGACATGAAATTTTATTTTATTTGTACCAATTTTACCGTGGGATTTTTCGACAAAATTTTTCGATGATAACAGGTTTTAGTGAAATGCGTTGTTTAAATAACGACGAATGTCATTGATAAATCTAACGGTAAAATTTGGATAAAATTCAAACGTAAAACCTTTTCCCATCACTTCTACGAAATCTCTCTCTCTCTCTCTCTCTCTCTCTCTCTCTCTTCTTTTTCTCTCTCTTCTATCCGCTGCTCCATTGAAGCTGTTGCCACCGCCACCACCTAGAGTTGCCGCTGTTGCCACCACTGGATGTTGTTGTCATTGCTGCTGAAGTTGTCGCTGCTGCCGTCGCTGTTGGTGTCCCTTTCCGTCGAAGGTTCTCACCATGTCACCGTCACTGCCACCTCCTGTCATCACTACATTTCTACGATCTTGCCACCACCATCTGAAGTAATTTTTTTATAATTGTTTTTATGTTTTCATATTTTTTATTTGTAAGTTTAGGGTTTTGTTAGGTATTTTATTGAATTATTGATTAATTTTATTTAATGAAGCATGTGATTATGATTTGTTATGTTAATTTAGTGTGGTTATAAATTATATAATGTTAATGTAGGTTGTGGTACGGTAAAATTAAGAGTTCTTGATCTGTTGAAAGATTTTATTTGAGTATTAACAGTGCTTGAGCTAATCGAAGATTTTATTATTTGAGCTTAGTGAATGAATTTTTTCCAATTACATTCAATTTATATCTTTTTTGTTATGCGTGTTATTAACTTGGTGAAATTAAAATTATGTTTTAATTAATTGCAAAATAGTTTTTGATGTAGTCTTTACTTTGTAAACCTAATAAGTTGTTCTTTTTATTATTAGGATGGTGCTATTTTACCTGAGATCAATTGGAGTTTACTTTTTTATTAGTCTGTGCAGTCGTATTCCAAGTTAGTTTTCTATCTCTAAATTTATTGAATTGTTGAAGTTTTATGCTAGACTTATTTTTTCTATAATAGAGTTTTAGGATCGAAGTGGGAAAAGGTTGTGTAGTGATTCCTTCTCGAAATCCTTGTTGGCTGAAAAATTATGGAGTTATAAGGGGTTCCACACTAGAATGACTAAGATTTGATATTTTATTAAATGCGTATTTGTTCTAGTATATGCTTGCAGCTGTTTTCTCTGCCGAAGTTTCATTTACATTCTTTAAAATATGCTTGGTGAGAAAATGATAATCGGATTTGGTGAGAGATTCTAATTTTAGAAAAAATTGTACCGAATTTTCTAAAAATTTTAATAAGTTGCGTTGTTGGTTGAATTCTAGAATTTTTATTGCAAAATGATTCTCATCCATCATCTGTGGATGTATGATAAAAAACCCTATATAAGGTTAATTTTTTAAGTCTTCGTAAATATTGCAATTAGTCAGATAATAACTTCTTCATCTAAGCAAAACTTCAGTACATTGAAATTTCATTATTTATCATATTGTATCATAGGTTATTTCAGAAAACAAATCCTGATATATCACTGAACAATTTTTTACATTAATTTTGAGAATATGCCAGTATCTTTATATCTGACATAACAGATTAGAAACTAGTTACACTTAGTTGTTGCCCAATGAATAAGGGCACAAGCTATATCGGTTCCATTCTTTACAACGGTCGATGGAAAAGAAAATAGATAACACCGGACTTTGGATTTGTAGGAATGCAAGTAGTGGTCATTTTGATTGGTATGGTATGTTGCACAATATAATTCAATTAGAGTATTTTTGTCACACTTTGTACAAGGTATGCGTGTTTAAATATGAATGGTATGATCCAAGTTTGTGACAGGAAACACAAAAGCACAATGACTACAATATCACTGAAGTAAATGTAACCAGAAAATATAGGCACTACAATCCTTATATTTACCTCAAAATACATGACATGTATACTATTTGTCTTATCTGGATTGTCATGCAAGTCTAGTTTGGTTGTTGTGGTTAAGACTAAGTCAAGAGATCGCATAGAGTCTGATGGGACAGAGGGTCAGCAACTTTACCAAATTGATGACCCAACTCCTTCGAAAATATAATGGTGGTTGATACAGATGATCCAATCACCTTTAGGTCAGCTGTTATGAATGATGATATCATTGAACTTAGGAAAAATGACAACACACTACCACTAGAGGACGATAATCTTAAAGAAGAAGAAGAAGAAGAGGAGGTCGATAGAGACAAAAGAAGAAGACGAGTTTGATGATCAGGAAATTACCTCAGAAAAGGAGGATGATGAACTAGATAAAGAAGATGGTGATTCTGAATAAGGTTAACCTAAATATAGTTTAACTAGCTTGTTGTATGTTTAAACTTTATTATAGTTAGATCATATAATTACAATGCATGCTAGCCTTAGTTCTATCTTATGGTTTTTTTTTATTTCTTTCGTGTATTTTTATACTGTATGTTTGATCTTTTACATCATATATAAATTACTTTATTCAGATAAATTATTAATTTATACTTTACTTATTGGGAGTTAACTATCGATTATTAATTTTCGGGGTTGATGGTAATCAGTGGCTAAGAGAAGGGGGTTGAATCTTAGCCCCTTTTTTGCTGAGTATTACTTTCTGCCCTTTAAGATAGCTTCAGGAGATATTTCTGTTTTTGTCTCGTAACTAGTCAAGAGACATTTTCTTTTTGTCTCGTAACCGGTTAGGAGATATTTTTCAATTTTATCTCCTACGCAACAGAATCAGAAATGGAGTAGAAGAGAACGAGAGAATCACACCCAGAAGTATCTTGGTTCAGCTGCTAAGTGCAATGCAGCCTACATCCAGTCTCCATCACAACAGTGACGGAATTTCACTATAATCAACAAATTACATACACCAATTCCTCCCTAGGAACTACCAATTCCTATATGGGACAAGTCTAGAGTCTATCCCCAAAATTGAACTTGACTTTATCACCTACCAAGTTTTCAACCGCAAAGTGCTAACCCAACTTGCAAGGGAATCCCCACAGGATCATGAAACACAACACAGATGTACAAAGGAACTCTCAGACATCTATGGCTTTTTCTTTAATTTTGTACTCTCTGTCTTTTTTCTCTCACTGACTTTTTCTTACAAACCTCACTCTGTTTGTCTTTTACCATGAGACTCAGACAGACAAAACTAAAGAAAAGAATACAAAATAAAACCCATTGAAGGAGAAGAACTCTGTAAGCTTAGGGTAGTTATGAGAACTCTGTGTTTTCTCTCATTGCTTCAACCCTTGGCTGTTCACCCTTATTATAGAAGGGGAAGCTTCCAAGGTTGAAACCGGTTCAACCAAGCCACCAACATCTTCTCCATCACAAGGCCGGTTCGGACAGAGAGAAGAGAGAGGAAAAATCGAAAGCAAATCAACATGCAAGTACCTCTCTCTCACCCCTTCTCATCAAGCTTCATCAATCTGAGCCTTCTATCTTGACTTTATCTCCAAGAAAGATTTCTGACCCTTGATGAACTCTTGATCCTTGAAAGCTCCATCTGTTCCATTTTTGCTTCTTCCTCCACGTAGCTACAATAGCTACCTTCTGTGATGGATGAACAAAAATGGAAACGAGTTTCATCTCAGAGATCTTCATCTCTGACCGAGCCGATTGCTTCTACATTTGGTATGAAGAATTTGAAGCTTCTTCTTCACACCTTTCCTTTTATGGCAAAAATCTCAGCCACAGTCATGCTTTAGATCTTCTTTTCTCAAGGCCATCATCATCCTAGCCTCTTCCTTCTTCATAGCTTTACTGTTACTAAACTTCTCTTCTGATAACTTACTCTTCCTTCTTTCCTATTGATATGACCGAATGCAAAGAGAAAGAGGAGAGAGAAGAGAGAAAAAGCTTTGGATGCAATGAATGGAATTAAAACAAATTAAATCCCATTTCTTTTTTCCTATGCATAGTAATGTGTGGACTCATTGAAAGCAATCAAATCACTTTTAATTTTCTCTTTCTTGTTACCAATGCATGTAATTAAATCAATTTAATTTTGAATTCCATTCTACAAAGGAAGTAGGTAACTGAACTCATCATGCTCCAATTCCTTTCTTTCTTTTTTCAATTCGAACCAACCAATTTGTTAGACCAAGAGGGATTTATTTTGGGCTTCATATTAATTTCCTGGCCCAATTATCATTTGCAATACAAGAATAATTCAACCACAATGTTTGAAACATTTTTGTACCAAAGGCCGAATATTTCCTTAACATTTTGGGCTTATGTTACTTGTGCCCAATAACAAAATCTGCACATTAACAAAATTATTAATCAACCAATTGGAATAAAAAATCAAATTAATAATTTTGTAATTAATATTTTTAATAATGTTTGATCATCACAATAATTTCAAGTTTTTCAAACTCATCATACCCAATATACAATGTTAATAGATATCGGTTCCATTCTTTACAACGATCGATGGAAAAGAAAATAGATAACACCGGAGTCTGGGTTTGTAGGAATGGTGGTCATTCTGATTGGTATGGTATGTTGCACAATATAATTCAATTAGAGTATTTTTGTCACACTTCGTACAAGGTATGCGTATTTATATATGAATGGTATGATCCAAGTTTGTAACAGGAAACACGAAAGCACAAGGACTACAATATCACTAAAATAAATGTAACTAGAAAATATATGCACTACGATCCTTATATTCTACCTCAAAATACACGACATGTATACTATTTGTCTTATCCGGAGTCATGCAAGTCTAGTTTGGTTGTTGTGGTTAAGACTAAGTCAAGAGATCGCATAGAGTCTGATGGGACAGAGGGTCAGCAACCTTACCAAATTGATGACCCAACTCCTTCGAAAATATAATGGTGGTTGATACGGATGATCCGATCACCCTTAGGTCAGCTGTTATGAATGATGATATCATTGACCTTAGGAAAAATGACGACACACTACCACTAGAGGACGATAATTTTGAAGAAGAAGAAGAAGAAGAAGAAGAAGAAGAAGAAGAAGAAGAGTTTGATGATTAGGAAATTACCTCAGAAAAGGAGGATGATGAACTAGATAAAAAAGATGGTGATTTTGAATAAGGTTAACCTAAATATAGTTTAACTAGCTTGTTGTATATTTAAACTTTATTATAGTTAGATCATATAATTACAACGTATGCTAGCCTTAGTTCTATCTTATGTATTTTTTTTATTTCTTTCGTGTTTTTTTATACTGTATGTATGATCTTTCACATAATATATAAATTACTCTATTCAGATAAATTATTAATTTATATTTTATTTATTGGGAGTTAACTATAGATTATTAATTTTCGGGGTCTATTATAGATTGAAAATAAAAAATAGAAAAAAAATTGCCATTGTCATCGAATTTACCATTAGAATTTTTCTGATGGGTAATAATTTTTTATTTTTTTAAAAAATAAAAAATTGGAGCTACTGTCAATTTTACCGTCAGAAAAATTCAATGATAATTAGACGCAAAGTTTTCACGTTTGGCGCCACAGTTAACGTCAAAAAAATTTCGACAGTAAATGACATCAAGTTACCGTTATGTAAATTTTGAATTCCGTCAATATTTTTGTTGCAAGTTTTTATTAGACAAAAAAATTCACCAATAAATATTTTTAATGGCAAAGTCTATACTATCAAAAATAACAAAAATCTTAATTTACAAGATTAGCATAAAATAATAAAGAGGCAGATTAAGAA
>NC_029790.2:125076514-125080081 GCF_000816755.2 Arachis ipaensis
AAAAAAAATATATATATATATATATATATATATATATATATATGTTTTATTTTGTTTAGAGACAAATTATCTACACAAACTAAAAATTCTAGTTGTCCATCTCTATTTCTAACATTAATTTAATTGTAAATGCTTACCAGCTCATACCTGTATAACTTTAGCAATAATTGAAGTAGTCAATAGCCATGGTAGCTTGACTTAACACTAATTACAAACATTTTAGTATAACAGGAGAGAGTGCTCGCTATGAAGGGACAAAATCGCAAAAGATCAGAGAAACACATTGACCATTCACCAATAACTACGATTTTGGTATCTAAAATATAAAATATAAGTTAAAATTTTTTATTTTTCATCTTTTTTATATACAAAATTATCTTTAAAATTAAATTATTATTCATAACAAAAAAATTATAAAATAAAAAAAAGGAGAAAAAGAATATTTTTGCTCTTCCTACAAAAGGAGAAGAGGAAAAGAAAGAAGAAAAAAGAAGAAAAAAAAGTTATCTACGATCCATTTTTGTCTTTGTTTTTGTCGTAACTTCTGTACGATTTTTATTCCTAAGGCAAGGACGATTTTAAACCAAGTTAAATCTTAGAAACGATTTTACATGCAAAACGGTTCAAAATGAAAAAAATTTTCGACCTATATCTTAGAGATCAAAATCGTACTTAGTCCATAAAATAACTATCAAATAAAATTTAATCAAATCTAGTTGTGTTACTTTGTCATTACCTTCACGTCCAGTGCTGCAACTCTTCTGGCGAACCTAAGCCGAATCTTATTTAAGGCGATTTTCTTTAATACAGCGATAATACAGTGATAATAGCTCTTTAACAATTTCTTTTTTTTCTTATTTTAGTTTTTACTAGACAGATTAATTTTTAATAAAAAAAACAAGTTATTTAATTAAAATATTTGACAACCATAATTAGCAGAATATAACTTTTGAATATTGCAGACATAAATACAACATTTATATTACTATAAAAACCGCGAGAGAGTAAGGTGATTTCTGGATTACACGTAAACTATTACAAAATGTAACGATTTATGTTGGAACGCATGTCAAGAAAAACTGCTACACTCTGTAACGGTTTCTAAAAGAATTTGACAATAAAAAAATCGCGACACCCCTATAGCAGTTTCTTCACAAATGGCCAGCCTAGAAAATTGTGTGGGCCTATAGTGGTTTCTTCATATAAGAAATGCATATAAATACCAAACAGGAGACAATAGTGTAGTAGTAGATTGTCATTTTTACAAATTCACAAATGGATAGTGAAGAGAATTTTTTAGCTCTATTCCATTGTTTTGGAAAAATTTAGAAAAGCAAAAGATACGTCATTAAGTTTATTGATAGAGAACCAATGAGTGTTTTTATTCGTTCATCAAATACGTTGTCAGAACTAAAAACGAGTATATTACAAAAGGCGGGGGGTGTGCGGGACAAAATAGGTGAAGAAGTTGTTTTACAAGATTTCTGTTGCGGTTGTGTCAACTGGTGTGAAGTAAGAAATATTTGTGATAGGGTCGAACAAATATATGCAGGTTTTGTTTCATTGTCGGTAAAATTTTGCGGAAGTAAGAATACACGAGCTGTATGCCAAGTTGGAAGATGGCGTCGACAGTTCTAGGGCATTAGCGCCGAATCCTCAGTCAACTACAATGGGGGGTGCTTTACCTTGATGCCTGTCGTTGCATCTACTTGCCAACAGATCCTCCATCTGTTGCAGTTGAGATAGCTAGGTCACCCCATATGATTTCGGATATTTCAGGGGAGAGTGAACCGAATCGGGTTGAAAATGCAATGCAAGAGGATGATTCAGATGAAGAGCCTGCTCACATCGTGGGGTACAGTGATGAGGATACTCCAAGGAACCCAACTACACATCAGGGGCCATCAAGTTTTGGAACACAGCAATATCCTCCGCATTTTTCAACGCTAAACTTGGAAGCCGTCAGCCAGCAACCAGACATAGATCCTACCTTTGGGGGTCAAGGATTGCATGAGGAAAATCTTGCTATGAAATTTTAGATTGACTAATCTTTTCAAACTAAGAAGGAAGCTATGTTGGGGGTCAAGGGTTGCATGAGAAAAATCTTGCTATGAAATTTTAGATTGACTAAGGATTATAGCGTCCATTGTGGAGTTGAGTACAGAGTGATAGAGTCAGATTATCTCAAGTATCATGGGATATACAAGCAGTTCGATAAAGATTACACGTGGTTGATTCGCATCACACTTCGGCAACGAAAGAGTACTTGGGACGTTAGAAGGTACAACGGATCTCACACTTGCTTGGCTACATCGATTTCGAGCGATCACCGACAGCTTGATTATCATGTCATTTGTGCGAGGATCTTTCCTTTGATTAGAGCCGATGTAGCGGTTACGATAAAAGTGCACGTGCATATATGCATACGATATCCTCACTCGCATTTGCTGGTAACACCCTGAACTTCTCATGGAACCATGTGAAGTGGACTGTGAACTGCTTGAACTTATCCGGTGGCAGCAGCTTGCCGAATAACTCCTGAAACCACTCCCAAGCCGGTTTACCATCCTCCGTAAACTGGTCGAAGTCTGTGAGGCACCCAGATACAGCCTTCCCGTCAACGGACAATCCTAGCTGATATGCCAGATCTTGCAGTGTGATGGTGACTCTTCGAACGGCATATGAAAGGTGTGCATCTCAGGACGCCACCTCTCAATGAATGCACTGACTAGGGGTTCATCCAACCAGAACCAATGCGTGTTCTGCCTAGGCAAGTGGTACAAACTAACCCTCTCCAAACTTTCTACATTTAAAATTTTAAATTCTTAATTTTAAATTTTAAATCTTAAATTTCAAATACTAAACTACAAACCTTAAATTCTGTATTCTAATTCATGCACCCTAAATACTACATATTATGTTATAAAATTTAATACTTAAAAGAAAACAAACTTACCTCTTCATTGATGTCGCCGACAACGTGAGCAACGCCGTTGAGTCGGTATAAGCTGCCTTCGTCTGCCTTGGTTCCGCTTAAAAATGGCGCCTCTAAGAATCTCAAGTGGCCAAATTCTCTCCAAGTCTTTTTCTCCTTCTCTCAATCCACAACTCTCTCTCTCTTTCTTTCTCTCTCTCTAAAAAACCTACTTCTCTCTCTAAAACTTTTGGTTTCAATTTAATGAAGAATTCGCTACTGGATTCGACAGATTTATAGGCACATGTAAACTGCTATACGGGTATCGCGGTTTCTGCAATGCGCCGTTTGTGAAGAAACTGTTATAGGGGTGTCGCGGTTTTTTCATTGTCGAATTCCTTCGGAAACTGCTGCTACAGGGTGTAGCGATTTCTCTTGACACGCGTTCCAACGTAAACCGCTATACCTTGTAGGTTACGTGCAATCCAGAAACCACCATACCCTCTCGCGATTTCAATAGTAATGTAAATATTGTATTTGCGTCTGCAATGTACAAAAATTATATTCTAGTAATTATGGTTGCCAAACAATTTAAATGAGTAACTTATCCTAAAAAAAATTATAAATTTATTTTAAAATATTAGACCATTAGT
>NC_029790.2:125080360-125093270 GCF_000816755.2 Arachis ipaensis
TGACTATAATATCTTAAAAAATTTACTTAAAATTAAGTAATATTTTTTTATTATTTTACAGTATCTTTTAATTAAAAAATAATTAAAATACAAAATATAACTTTAATTTTAGTTGTTATCATTGACTATTGATCAAGATAAAAAAAATTAAGATTTTATATGGAATTAAAAACGTAAATTAACTACATAAAATATAAAATTAATTAATTTATTTAAAATTATAATATTAAAAAATTTTAAGAATTAAAATCGATTATCATGATAAAAGGGACACAAAAATAGAAGACTCTAGCAAAGTATAATGTAACTAATTTTTTTGCATATGATGGAAGGTTTGGTGTAACACTTGTTTATGAAGCTTATAGGTGTTTAACAGGGGTGTGACGGCAGTTAGATGATGGCGAAAAATCGAACAGTCCGATTTTTCGCAGGTGTGAGGGGCACAAATCAGACCGTCCGATTTGTGGGTGGTGATGTTGCGTGCAAAGAAGTCGGACCATGCGATTTGTAGCATGGGAAGGTTTTTTTTTTTTTGCCTAACCAAATCGGACCCAGGTGTGCCAGGCATGCCGATTCCCAACTGAACTGTATGATCCCGGCAAAGTTATGGAGTAACGACAGAAACTTTCAGTGCACCCCTGCTCCAAACTTATCTCCAAACATAACGGTCCCAAACAATAACATTATGTGGCACTTCACATACCTCTGAATCTGGATATCATCAACCAATACTAATCGATCTTTCAATACTCGAAACCACGTCAACTTGATGAAACTTCTCCTACAGTCTGCCTTCCTAGGTGCAACACCAAACTGATCCAAGCATTCAGCCTCTAACGCCTCATAACTACTCAGTGTCGGTCTCGTAACCGGCAAACCATTCGTCGGAAGACCAAGAATTAATGCCACATCCTCCAGTATCACGGCACACTCACCAACCGGAAAATGGAATGTGTGAGTCTCGGGGCGCCATCTCTCGATCAGAGCATTAACCAATGCCGACTGACATTGGACAACTCCAATCTGTGAAACATGATAAAAGCCGGTGTCCCGTAAATACCCCTTCACTATTGGATTGTACCGATCCGACGGCATGTAATGGTCACATTGCAACATTCTAGAACCCTAAACACAAACCATAATATTAATTAATTAACAAATTAAATTTAAAAGAATCAAATTTTCATTATCAAATAATCAGTAACACATATCCAGAATCAATAAAAATAATAATAATAACAATACTTTATACAAATAACTATTATATTATCTACTAATACTCAAATAACTAACTACTCTAATATATCTAAACAATATTAATACCCAATAATCTCTAATATCATTTTTAATTAAACTCAAATATCTAAATATTATTATTCCACTAATTCCTAACATTATTACTATAATAAACTATTATTAATCTCTAACATTATAATTATTATTTTAACTAAAATAAAATTTTTTGAAATAAAAATTTACATAATTAGGATGATCAAGATAATTAGCAATGTGAAACTCCGGACGATTGACATCTTTTATTCTTCTTCTTCTAGGCATAGTTTTTGTGTGGTCCAATTTTTTTTAACTTAAAGCTTCATCAATAAAGAATGAATGAAGTTGGTGGTGAGGTTTATTGGAGAGGAGAATTGAACAAAAGTGAAAGAAAAAGTGAAAGTGAATGAAGGGAGCTTCGCGACTTAAAAATGTATACTTAGAACTGATCCAACTGCATGCGTGACATGTGGCTGGGGGCACAAATTGGATAGTCCGATTTGTGTACCTGCCCAGTCAGTAATCGAACCATCCGATTACTGTTTCTTAAATTAGTCCGTCCGATTTATTAATCCTGACAGTCACACTCCTGTCAAACACCCTGCACCACCATAATGAAAGTATACACCATCACTCACCCAATATCAAAAATAAAAAAGTGGTATAATGCAGTATGAATGAATGTATGATACTATTCCCTTTTGTTGTGTGCGACGAACAGATGGCAAGTTGACCAATAAACGTCCAAAAAGAGATAAGGAAGGATGACTTGAAGACATTTGAATTTACTTGTCAGTTGAATTGGATTCATTTCAACACTGAGAAAGAGACGCTTCATGTTTCGTTGAAAGCAAGACGTAACCGGGGCAGCCATCTCTCACCTTTCTTAGGTGACGGTCAACTACACCAATCAAACATCAATTAAATAACCTCCTCTTTTCTCTTCTGCTTCTCGTGACACTCATAAACTTCAACGCCTCTGCCAAATACGCGTCCACCTTCTTCTTCTATTCACCAACTCCTCCTTCTATATTATGTTGCTATGCATTTACTTTTCTTTTCTTTCTTTTAAATTCATATTTCATATTTCTCTTCTGCTGGAACGACACTTTTTCGCTCTTATATCTTTGCCTCAGCCCTCAGCAAATTCTTCTTATTTGCAAAGGTTTGTTTTGTTCCATTGTATTGCATGGTTAGTTAGTTGCTTTCTCATCAAATGTTGTGAGTAATTTATTCTGGAGTGTTGAATCTTGACATTGATGGATTGCATTTTTTATTTTATTTTCCCTTTCTGTTTGCTTAGGTGGTGATATTGGTAATCTCTTCATGTTCTGAAAGACTTTGTTGATATTGAATCATATCTATATATGCTATGAGTTGCTTTCTCTACTTCAAAGACAAATCTAGGAAATGGAAGCGTAGATCAGCACCTGAATTGAAAAAACAAGAGAAATCCAAGCTCAATGCTTTTGAAAGAGTCACAAAGTCTTCAGGATCTTCGTCCTCACCTCGTGGTATACCGGAATTGTATGAGGAGAAAGCTCATAATTTGAGGGTTTTCTCCTACGACGAGCTCCGGCACGCCACCAATGATTTCAGTAGTGTTTTTAAGATAGGAGAAGGTGGATTTGGGAGTGTATATAAAGGTTCAATCAAACCTGTCATTGCAAATGCTGATCCTGTTTCAGTTGCCATCAAAAGGCTTAACCAGAATGGTTTGCAGGTAACACATTCAACATGTTCCGGCTTATTGTCATGTAATTTGAGTAAATTGCACTGGAAAATATTTGTTGTTATGTCATTTATTTTCTGGCTATTGTGTTTGCTAGCCTAGGTTAAGGAAATTTAGGGCCTATTTTGTTTGTGATTTCAAAGCGGAGTTTTGGAGCAACAGTTGAGTTGTCTTCATCTGATCTTGAGGTCACGGGTTCAAGCCATGGAAATAGCCACTAATGTGATTATTAGATTAGACTGCATATATTACACTCTTTTGGTGCGGCCCAAGGATAATAAGAAGGGACGCAAATTTTCTTCCATGTCCTATATTTTATATTTGAATCGATATTCTTGCTCCTCAATGGACTTGCAACTCTGTTCTTCACTGCCAATCATTTACATAAAATTCCTTGTTACGTTAGAATTTAGAGTTAGGTCTATAGTTGAGATGGGTTGACTTTCCTTTGTTTGTGTTCTTTTACTTTGGGACGCAGGTTCAGAGAAAAACAATTGTTAAAAGATATTTTGCTGATATATTTGTAGTCTATTTTCTTCGAAAATTTATTATAGGTTGAATTGAGTGTCTCATATGTAAAGTTGTGTTCTTACAAAGTCAGAAACATCTAGAACATTTTCATCTGACCCCATCTTAATGGGTTTCTTGATACAGATATTTCACTTACTATTACTTAAAACTGTGAAGGGATTGTGACCTAGATCTTAATGGGTTTCTTGATACAGATATTTCACTTACTATTACTTTTGTTTTCCTCCCCACTAATCTACCCAACCTGACCTAGAATTTTTTGATACATAAATTGACACTTACTATTTTTTGTTCATAGGATAAGATATGTGTTATGGTTTACATTATTTGATTATGTGATTTTTTCTTTTACCCTTGTGCTTTGTTGTTATTCTTCTGAGAATTCAACTTGGCCTTGTTAGGATACATCTCTGTTTATTAAGCAAGTTTGAATTTTTGCTTCCTTCATGTAGGGCCATAAGCAATGGTTAGCTGAAGTGCAGTTTCTTGGCGTTGTGGAGCACCAAAATCTTGTCAAACTAATAGGGTATTGTTCTGTGGATGGAGAAAGAGGAATTCAAAGACTGCTTGTATACGAATATATGTCGAATAAAAGCTTAGAATCTCATCTTTTCAATAAAGCGTATGATCCTCTTCCTTGGAAAACAAGACTTGAGATAGCACTTGGAGCAGCTCAAGGGTTAGCATATCTGCATGAAGAATCAGAAATTCAGGTTTTAGTTAAAGCATTACCATCTTATATTAGTAGTTTTTAACATACATGAACTTCTAATGATATCTATATTTTTGTTTAGACACATTTCGCATCCAATTTTCCCAACAAACTAATCTTTTTCTTTTAAAATGTTTTTGACCGAAGGTGATATATCGGGATTTTAAATGCTCAAATATACTACTGGATGAAAATTTTAGGCCAAAACTTTCAGATTTTGGACTCGCTAGGGAGGGACCGGAAGCTGGACATACTCATGTTTCAACTGCTGTAAGTGATGAAGACTTTCATGCTCGATTATTCCAAGTATCGAATTGTTGTTTTTAGTAGGGAATCTCTTAGCGTGACTACTACTATTAATGAATCTAATAGAAAGATAGTGAAATTAGAAAGGTGAAAGTTTCAAAAAATTGTTTGGTTAATTTGATCCATTAAATAACATGGCTGGATAAGGTTTTTCATTATAAGTATCCTAACTAGTTAGTTTAGAATGTTTACATTAGTGTTGGTGTTATAGCTTCTAATGCACAGTGCATACATATTTTCTTAACTTTTTCTTGATTGTAAGCTATTAAATACCTGGAAAATGATGCATTCTGAAACATATATCTTTGCAAATACAAGGAGTATTTGAATGATGATAAAGATTATGCAGTCCTCATGTAGAATATTCTATGTCAGGTGATGGGAACAAATGGTTATGCTGCTCCAGATTATATTCAGACAGGCCATCTCACTACCAAGAGCGACGTGTGGAGTTTCGGCGTGGTGCTTTACGAGTTACTTACAGGAAGGCGTTCATTGGAGCGAAGCCGGCCCAAAACTGAGCAGAAACTTTTGGAATGGGTGAAACAATACCCTGCCGAGACCAAAAGGTTTGTCCTAATAATGGATCCAAGACTTGAAGGCCAGTATTCAATTCACGGAGCGCGAAAGCTTGCAAAGCTTGCAGATCATTGTCTGAGTAGAAGCGCAAAAGAACGACCGTTGATGAGTCAAGTGGTAGGGATACTGAAGCAGATAATCCAAACTTCTGATGATGAAAAATCTGCAGAGGAGGGTACTGTAATATCAGATGATGATCTAACCAAGACTGAAGAGAAGTCGACACAATCGGCTCCCTCGGAATTATGGAGAAAGAGGATGGACCATCTTGCAAAACTTGGTGAGCATGTGGAGAGTGCTAGTAGAAGAAGATTTATGATCCTACAGAGAGGAAAAGTTCCTTAAATAGCTTCACTCTCTCAAATCCATTCAGGGTAAAATGGTCCACGAAATTGGAGACAAGAGCATGGTAATTGAATATCTCATACATAGAATTGTAAGCAGAAATACAATGTAAACAAGCTTATTGTCATTGATGAGCACTTATTTTCAATCCATGCATGGAAGGCACAAACAGAGAAGTAATTCACACATCAGGTTATGTAATTTCATATCTTTTGAAAAATAATATCTAATCGAGAAAATTTTGAGTGGATTGCTTCAATTATTTGCATTGAGAATCCTTTCTCCTCCAATTGCAATTGTATTCTATTAACCTGTATCTTCATCTTATCTATTTTCATTGGACTTTGAAAAAAGGAACTCAAAAAGTGGAGTTTATTACACACTAAAGTACTCAACGCGTTAGTATCTAGTTCCATCTCGATCCTTGTTCTAAATGTATGAACCTACATAAATCTATTATTGTTGACACGAGGAAAGATGAGTTTATCATTTCACAACAACAACAACCAATAGTTCAATACTTTTATAGCAGTAAGAACAGAATTCCCAACAAGAATTTCAGGAGAAATAAATAACTAGAAGCAAACAATAGACTGTTACATACATAAACACTTTAAGCATTTAAAAGAACAAAAAGAAAGCAAGAAAGTTTATTTGAGATGCAAAAGCTTGGAACTAATAAGGGGAAGTCCTTGCAGAGTTGTGTGATCATAGATGGCGATCACTTGCACTTCGTCCTTCCATTGCAGCAGCAGAGGGTGCAGTTTCTGCAGCTGTAAAGTAGCGGTCACTTTTTGTTTCAGCAAGAGCAGGAGGAGCCGGGCAAGGGTCGCTGATTTCTGGTGATCCCAATGTGCCAGCATTAGAGCGGTTGCTGATTCCTCCATCAAATGCTGGTGGAGCACCATCGTCCATACCACTCATGTCCATGGGATTGGACTTGTTAGCTTGGTGCTTTGATATTTCTTTCTCTGCTATCTCGCTTGCCTTCGCCACATGCCTGTCCATTTCTGCTTCGGCTTCTTTCGCAAGCCTCGCCTCGTGAGCTATATCCATTCTGGCTTTTGCAAGTTCTTTCTCTGCCTGCATCACAACAATTTAGTACATATTCAATGTTTCCAATCCTTATAAATCAAAAGTAGAATAACCATCCTATCTTTACACTAAAAATATATGTTTAACAATAGAGGGGGAAAGCCTTTGAAGAAAAAGAGTCTAAAGCATATAAATATAGTTTAGTTTCATTCAGTGAACACCTTGCTTTTAGAACAAAATTTGTTTTGTAATTTATGATAATGATGCAGTTAAAGAATGATTATAAATTACGTAATTAAAACATGTACCTTTTCTTCAGCCTTTAGTTCGGCCTTGGCCTTGCGCGATTCTTTTATATCTTGAATCTTTTCCTTTATAGCCTGCATTTTTGCCAATTGTTTTTTGTTTTACAATCTTACTTTTCTATTTCACAGTAAAAGCGTAACAGAAACTAGTTTTTATGCTCTCTGTATGTGAGGTATATATATATATATATACACAGAGAGAAATAATACTAGCTATATTATTAAAGGTTCTGATTTCTTCCATTTCTTTCTCATTGTTGTGGCTCCTTTCCAAAGCAAGTATCGCCTATAAACACGTTAGGACTATTTTGTGGATAATACCGAATTGAAATTAGAGCTATTTTGGTGGATCACACCACCTTGTGAATAATATAGTAAACGAACTTCAACTCAATGTTCATATTTAGAGAAAATGTTTCAAATCCTTTGATATCGGTAGTTTACCCGACACTTACTATATTATATCTATTATGCGAATTATTTACATGAAAATTAAGATGGTTAGAGTAATTTTTATTTAGAGATGATATTTAAATATCGTTAGATAATTTAACATATTTAATTAAATTATTTGACATATATTATATGCCCATATCTTAACTATTATTTTTATATGATAAAGAAAGATTATTTTAACCATTTTTATATATATTTATAGCAACGCAATGATAGAATATAAGAATACATTTTAAAAAAGTTCTATTAATAAATATATCTATTCTAACTTCTAAGTGCATATTTTTATTTTTGACAAGTAAAAAAAAATCTGTATTCATAAGTAAGTCTAAAGACACGTATTTATTGAAAAGAAACACAGATAAAATTCGATTAAAGATAAAGGCACTATATATTATGGATTAAGTAATAATTTGCAGTTATAAATAATTTTGGATGTATTCTATTTGTGTCCTATCCTTTGTAAAAAGTTTTAAAATGGTCTCTATCAAAAAAAAAAAAAGTATATTTGATGCATGGTCCATCTAGTGTACAGATGGGCATATACAGATTTTTGTCTTTTGTGGTTGAAAAGCGTGTCACTAAAAGTGTTATTTAAAGAGAAAGTATTACCCTTAATCGTTAACTTGGCTCTCATACCAATTTTTTACATTCGACTTTTCTTTTAATTTCTTTTTCGAAATTAATTCTTCATATTTTACTTCAAATAAGTTTATAATTTGTATAGATTCAATTGGTGGTGCTTTATTTAAATAATTTGCAAATTTATAATCTAAAGTATTGACCATTTCTACTATTTTTCTTGTATGATTATTTATTATTAGTCCTTGATTTATAATTCTGATTTTTATAGTTTTTCAATCTTGTTTTAGTTTATAATATTCTTTTTTGCATCGATTATTGTATATAAAATCTTTTATCTGTTTATCTTTTTCTTTAATATAATTTCTCAAATCCTCAAAAACTTCTTTTATTTCTACACTTTCTGTTGTTTCTAAATATTTTCTTAATTTTTCAACTTCATTCTCCATTTTTTCTTTCAACAGTCTTAATTCTTTTAAGTCATAATATGGTTTTCCAGGCATTTATAAATTTTTTAAGTTTAATTCCAATTTGTTTATATTTATTCTTATTTCTATCCTTTTTATTATAAGGTCATCAATTTCGATCTGAAGATTATTTAATTCCCTTTTATATTCCTTTATTTTACTTTTTAATTTTTCCGCCCTTTTTCTTTTTATTTTATTTTCTGGTTTTTCAATCTTTTTATGTTTCATTATTTATTTTAAAATTTCTGCAAACTCTATCATCGATTCATCACTATTTTCCAGAGATTCTATTAATTTTTCTAGCTCTTCAACTTCTCTTTTCAACTTGTCATAAATTATTTTTAGAGCTTCAAATGCCCTTTGATTTATTCCAGAAAACTGTAAATAATTTAAACGATTTTCTCTTTCAAAGAGCTCTTGTTTCTTGTCTTGATAAGTTACATATATTTCTTCTTTATTTATTGTCATAATTTAGTGTTTAGGGTTTCATTTAACTTTTCGGCCTTTTTTGTTAATTATTTTATTTCAGAATTTTCTTCTTTAATTTTTAACTTAAATAAACTTAAAGGGCTATTAATTTTAGATTCTCTTATTTGAAAATTCGATGAAATTAATTTTCCTGATGGTTCTTTTAATAATAGAACTGGGTTTTCAATAGCCTTATATTTTAGTATTTCTGTTTTTACAATTTTCTGAAATAATTCATCGACATAAATTCTTTCTCTGTTTTTAAATATTATACTATGATGACTATTTGTTAAAGCATAATTTATAGCATATGTAATTGAAAATGGTTCATCATCTTGTTCCATTAGATTCTTTCTGTGAAATTTATAAGCCAAACTTATAGATCTTCCAAGATTTTCAGTTGATAAAGGTATAGCATATCCAAGATGGGCATTAAATTTAACATTTACGTTTGCCAAGTTTCCATGAACAATTCCAATTATTTGATCTATTGGGTCATCAGTAATTCTTTTGTCACAAATTGCTAAGCTTATTGGTGAATTAATTCCTTTCATATATGTAGATTTGATTAAGACTTGTATAATACTAATATGAATCCATCCAATTTTAGATCTTTTTTGTTGATCCTTAATTTTCTCAATCTGTTTACTCAATTCTTCATCATTTATCAAAGCTATTTCAAGTTCTCCATTGGCGGATTTTATCTTTATAGGGGCTTCTAGTTGAATTTTTCCATAGTATATTATATTTTTTCTATTAAAAACTTCTTTTAAGAGATTTTTTGTTTATTAAAGTTTTCATTTGATTTGAGATTTAATTCTATTTTTAGAACAGCCTGTTTTTCATTATCTAATAAAGCAGTTAATCTATAATAATCAGATTCTTCTGTTAATTCTAAACTTTCTAAATAATTCATAATTTAAAGACTAAGATGAAGATGTACCTTTTTGGAGAAAAACTTCCTTTATTTAGTATATTTTACATAAGGTGTTTTTATCTCCAGAGGGGAGATTGTAGATGCTAACTCCAGAGGGGAGTTTAGAATTATTTTTTCCCTTGGATTTACATTGTCAATCATATTTTTAAATCTCTTTACTGCATCAACGAATCCTGCAGGAAACTCACTAATAATTTTTAGATCATTAAATATTAAAATTGTATCAATTAATCCATATTGGAAAAACTGATAGGTGTCAGATGGGGAAGCATCTGGGAATATAACCAGCTTTGTTAGCTGTTTTTTGGCAATAGGATAATATCCCAAAATTGCCCTTTTTTCTTCAGTCCAATTCAGGACTATGTTAAGGGTTTCTCTGAGATTTGATCTACAGACCCTTTTCTTTTCCTTGATTTCAGCCCTTGTAGGAATATTTCTTATTATCCCTGTTCTCTGGGTTTGAATTGGAGCTTTATCTGCTCTTTTTAAGGTTTGCTCTGGATGGAGAGCTTCATATTCCCTGAAGGATTCCTTTGCCTCTTCCAGTGTTAGAAACCCTCCTTTATGAATTATCCTTGATTGATGTGTGAATGGTGCTGCTTTTTCCCAAGCATCATATACTCCTTTCATGGGACCATTATAAATTACATAATATTTTTTTATCTTGGGTGGATTTTTTAATGATTTCAGCAATTGTTTTATTTTCTGAAATTTTTTCTTCACCTGATTTGTCCACCACGCTTAGCTAGCTGAACTCTGATGATTTTGCTTGTTGTGTTGATTTCATTGCTTCGATGGCCTTCTTGAGAGATTGGATTTGTGTCCTTATTTGTTGACAATGCTTGCATTTTTCGAGTTCTTGCTCATATTTTTGAATTTCTTGATCTAATGCGTTGTAGACAAACTCCATTCTCTTGTTAATGTATCTGCAATAACATTTTTGTTACCCTTAATATATTCAATTTTTATTGGATATTGTAACAAAAATAATTGTCATCTTACCAATCGTCCATGATTATAATCAACTTTTAAATTATATCGTATGAAACCTGTTAGGTAACTTGAATCTGTACTTAATGTAAATTCTCTGGGTAGTAAATCATTTTTTCATTTCTTAAGAGATTTAATTGTTGCTAGAGTTTCCTTTTCATGAGTGGTATATCTCTGTTCTATTGGAGTAAAAGTCCCTGAAATATACCTGCAAAATAATTCCTTTGGGAAATCTTTAGAATCTAGTGATTCTTTTTCTTGTTCCAAACTTTTTATAGCTTTCTTAGCTTTTAGACATCCTGACCAGGTTATGTCTGAAGCATCTGTTTCTACTATTAAGTAGTCATTTTCTTCTGGAATATAAAGTTCTGAAAGTTTTTCACATAATTCTTTAATCCTTTGAATTTGCATACTATCTTTTTCATCCCATTTCCATTCTTTTTTAGTACTTATTTTTGGAAATAAGCTTTTAGTGTATTCTGTTATATTCTTTAAAAATCCTTGATCAGAAATATAATTTATACACCCTAAAAATCTTTGTAATTGTTTTCTATCTTCTATTTTATTAGGAAATAAATTTACCTTTTCTAGGATATTTGGCTGAAGTTTTAGCTTTCCTTGAGTGGATAGAATTAATCCAAGAAACTCTATTTCTTGTTTTGCTATTCTTGCTTTCTTTTTGCTAAGAACTAATCCTTTTTCTTTACATCTTTCTAAAACTATTAATAATTTTTGAAGATGATCTTCTCTATCCTGTTTTGTAAAAATTAGTATATCATCAATGTACACTAAAACAAATTCATTTAACTATTTTAGATTTTCTTCCATAAATCTTTGATAAATACCTGGGGCTTGTTTTAATCCGAATGGTAATACATTCCATTCATAGAGCAACACACTTGATGATTCTTTTGTTGGGCAAGTAAAAGCAGTTAATTTCTTTGTTTCTTCGTCTAAACGAAGTTGCCAATATCCTGATTTTGCATCAAGAAATGAAAACCAAGTTGCTCCTTTGATTTTTTCTAAAATAGAATCTTTTCTTGGAAGTTTATGAGCATCACCAATAGTTGCTTCATTCATCTTCTTATAGTTAATAACCATTCTTCGTTTTCCCCTTTTAATCGAATTCAACCAGTTTTCGAAAATTTCTTTTTCGTTCTTTTTACAGTCTAATCGAGCATTCTTTCTCCTTCCATTTTCTGGATTTTAGGAACATATTTTGATGGTATTTTTGTATATTTTGAATCTTTATTTGTAAACCCTTTTTTAAAAGCATAATTATCAAAACCTGTTTCCATTTAAATTGAAATTGATTATCCTTAGATGTTCCAGCTTCATTTTTTACTTGTATTGGAATTGCTGGTTCTTCGTCACTTGAATAATCTAGAATGTGTTCTTCATTTTCTATATTTTCAGAATTTACTAATTCTTCTATTTGAAAACCATGTTCCATAATATTATTTTCTTGAGCCATTTTTAATTGTTTAAAAAGCATTGTAACTTCTTCTAATTTTTCTTCAATATTCATAATTTCAATGGTGGTTTTACTTTTAAGTCTGTTATGTTGATTATATTTTGGAATTTTTCTTCTTTGGGATTCTCTTTTTTCTTATTTCTTTGAAATTTTATGGATATTAATATTTCTTCAAGCATATCTACTATAGAATTTAATTGTGGGTTAAAAGTATGATAAAGATGTGGGGAATTATTTCCATGGTAGCATTTTTTAGAAGTTCCGTGTGAAAAATAAGTTTTTTCAGGTTTTTGAAGTCCTTCAATAAAACTTATAGTAAAATAAAGATTTAGAGAAAAATCGTTTTGTATTGATTTTAAGAATTCGGTGTCATTACAATTAACATTGGTTAAAATCATTAATTTTTGATCTATTAATTTTGATAATTTAATTATTTCTTCTCTTAAATCTTCTAATTTACTTTTTTCCATTAGGTGACGCTTTTCTTTGTAAAGAGTTACGGTTTTAAGTAAAAAGTATGGCTTTAGAATGTATGGTTTATATTTTGTCACGTAGCATATCTTTAAATTTTGATTTGTACCTTATATTTTACCTTAATGCATTTGTTTAAAATAATTTTGGATATATCTATTCATCATCTGAAATAATAAACAATAACTAAAAAATATGGCAGGCGTACCCACGAACTAAAGATGGCCAACCTCCCCTCTCCAAAGAAA
>NC_029790.2:125093603-125093898 GCF_000816755.2 Arachis ipaensis
ATTGAAACACCAAGAAATAAAAGAGAAGAAAAAAAAAGAGCGCTAGGGTTGACTTTCCTATTAAGTTAGGTTATAAGAGTTGGCAAAGTATTTGATTGAACTCTGGTATGGACTATGGAGTTCCATTCAATGGAGTTGCTAGGAAGAATATTTATATATTTATTCCGTCTTTTTATTTTATATTTACTCATTGTCAATAATTATTTTTTATATTTTTAAAACACACCGAAACTTTAGAAGAGTCAAAATATCATAGAGCCATCGCCCAGTCCCAGTAATTACAAGAAGGTGCCTA
>NC_029790.2:125094184-125098144 GCF_000816755.2 Arachis ipaensis
AAGTCAAATAAGTCAAATCCCCAATCTATGTTTCATGACTGAGAGTTTAAATTGATTAATTGCATTCTTGTTAATAATTACTTCCGGGCGATTTTTCCAACAAGATGATTAAAGTTTGCTTGTGTTAAGGTGCTTGGTCATTCTTCTTTTTTTATTTTCCTCCAATTTCTTCCATTAGAAAGTTACTAATTTCTATCTCCTGGACATGTTCCTGTTGATTCCCAGGTTGAATTTGCCCAACAAAAAATAAAATAAAGCAACCTTATTTTTCTTTCTATTAATTTTTGCGTGCATATAACCTACTGAATTCTATTTTTATTTATGATTTTTTCTTCTTATCCTTTTCTAAGCACGTGATTGCACTTTTGCTGCCAGTAAAATCGTAGTAGTGGCGGCTATAAATAACACAATCTTATTCGGGAGTTAAATCTCAATTTTGCCCCTAAAATTTAGCCCGATACTCAGAATGACCTTCACAATTTCGTTGGCCCCATTTAGAACTTTCAAATTTGTAATTTGTGACTCCAACTTGCCCCTGCGATTATCTCCGTTACCAGAATGCTGATTTGATGCAATTGCATGACACGGTAGACACTACTTAAATGACGGCGCATCAGTTTTTTTTTGTTAAAACTCTCTTTCTTTTCACTACGACGATCATAAGTTGCCGAACATCAAGAAAACCCTTACACTACGTGGTTTCCAAAGGGTTTGCGCGCAAAACCAATGCGCCGTTGTTTAAGTAGTGTCCACCATGTCATGCAATTGCGCTAGATCAGCATTCCGGTGACGGAGATAATCGCAGGGGCAAGCTGAAGCCACAATTATAAAGTTGGGGGTTCTAATTAGGGCCAACGAAATTGTGGGAGTCATTCTGAGCATCAGGCCAAATTTCAAGAGCCAAATTGAGATTTAACTCCCCACTCAGTTCCTCCGGAATATCACTCCAGTAACTGCACAATCAATGTAATTCATGATTTCATTCTTTGTGCCAACAAAATTATACTTAAATATTTAAAACGGTAAAAATTTGAAAATCGATTTAATTGAGTAATTAATTAATTTATTTTATTTAAATAAAAAAAAGTCATCCAAAGTATCTAAATTAGGGCTGACAATGGTTAGGATAGGATAGGGTTTGGACACTACTCTAACCCTACCTGCGAGTTGAAAACTTTTTTAAAACTCTACCCTATCCTATCCGCAAGATAAGAATCTCTTAACTCTAACTCTACCAGCACCCTAAAGTTTTAAACCCTACCCTACCTGATCCTATTTACAGAAAAATAAAAAATTTCCAAACAAATATAAAATTCAATCAATTTAGTCCCTAAACTTTTCAAATTTTAATCACGCTAGCTCCTGCACTGATTTTCTTCATAGAGTCAATTGAAAAGTTTAGGGACTAAATTGAAACAATTGAAACTTTAAAGACTAAATTGATGTTTGAGTATAACGGACTAACTTGAGTATTTTCTCGTTTGACCTATATATTGCAATCGTGTATTTTCATTTTTGATCCAGAGGAACTACATTTGAGCACTTTGGTCTCTAACTATAAACCTAACATGGACTCAAAATGATTGTAAGGATATGAATCCACTTAGATTGAATGTAATTAAATTACTGATATTTGTTGAAAGAAAAGAATACCAGGTTTGTCTCTTTTCTATAAAAATACTCAACATAAAAATGATAAAATATCATTTGTTTCTTTCCAGGATGGCTCAGCAAATGTCAATACGTAACAGAACTCAACATGAATATGAATATGAATATGAATACATGATTTTCGCCATTGAAGCTAAGCTTCCTAGTGACTCTGCAATTTAGGAGACTCCGGATAAGAAGAGTAGGTTGCGAAACATATCAAAGATGCTCCAATTAACCAAGTAGAGTTCCATTTCCGTCTATATATCTCTATATATGCATCTCCAGACCTCACAAGAGTGTCTACTTCCGATGATTCATATATTTTTATTAATAGGTGATTCAAATTTTGAAGCATACAAAATATCTTGGGAGTTACTTTACAATTTGTTCATTACAACAAACAGATATTTCATTCAAGAAGCCCAAGAAGCTAAAGCAAGCAGAAAAATAGTTGACTGTATCATATTATACAAGGATAATAAAAACTACCTGAAAATACGTGTGCCGCAGCTAACCCCTCTCATTTCCGGGTTTACCAAAGATCAATGGAAATTCATCATCATATTCAGAGAAACTGTGATCTTTTGCCATACTCTTCAAGGAATTATAAACCTCGAACATAGACAACCTCTCCTTAGGGTGAGGAACTACACAACTAGACGCTATTTTCATGAACTTGAGTATCTCCTCGTCATGTCCCCTTCCAAATATAGCTTTATCAATGCAATCCTTTGCTCTACCTGAACTAGAAAGCTTGTTCACCCAATCCACCAAATTACCCTTAAATTCTTCCTCTACATTGTTGACATCGAGAGGTTTTCGACCGGTCGCCAACTCCAGAAGCACAATTCCAAAACCATAAACATCCCCTTTTAAAGAAGCAACCATTGTACTCGGATACTCCGGCGCAACGTAGCCAAGTTCTCCCAGATCCCCATTAACAAAACTACTCTCATTAGTATCAGATGTCAACAGCCTGGCAAGCCCAAAGTCCATTATCCGCGCATCAAAATCTTCATCGACAAGAATCACATTGGAGCAGATATTCTGCTGTATAATTGGAGGATGACACCCGTGGTGTAGCCATGCGAGGCCCCTTGCTGCGCCCAATCCAATTCTGAACCTCATCTCCCAATCCAACACACCACGATTCTTATGCAACAAGCTATAGAGAGTCCCATTTGACATGTGCTTATAAACCAAAAGCTTCTCATCTTCCACCACACAGAAACCCAACAGGGGAGCCAAATTCGGGTGCCTAACCTCGCCTAACCTATTCATCTCCATCCGAAACTGCTTCTCCCCAATCTTACACTTACTAAGCCGCTTCACCGCGAGCGTGGACCCATCACGAAGATCCGCCTTATAAGTAGTCCCCGTCCTCGTCGCCATAAGAACATTCTCAGCACTAAAGTTATTAGTTGCAGCCATCAAATCCCCTAACTTAACCTTCACAATAGGCTTCTGAAACAGAGTAACCTGAACAAGCTTGTGACCCCTCAAACTCAAAGCCCAATTATCACCACCATCGGTAGTGCTTCCAATCCCATACCCTCTCTTATCCCTACTCGATCCCAAATGGTACCACCACCACAACCCAAAAGCTAACAACAACGAAACCGCAGCACCAAACACCCCAGCAGCAATAATAATGGCAAGATTCTTCTTGCTCAATCCACCACACTTGGAACACAGCCCACTATTCCCATCAAAGGCTTCCTTCCCAAACCGCAAAAGAGAGCCAGGGATCGCGCCGGTGAGATGATTGTTAGCAACCGAGAACTTATTCAGCCTCACCAAGCTCCCAATTTCAGCGGGAATTGGACCCGAAAGGTCGTTATCGGATATCTCTAACTCGTTCAAGTAAGAACAATTCTCTAACGCAGCCGGAATAGGACCAGAAAGATCGTTGCTAGAAAGGTCCAGTGTGACCAAATACGGCAACCAATCACAGATCTTGGGAGGAATCGAACCTGAGAGCGAGTTGGATCCAAGTACGAGCTTCTGAAGATTCTTACTGCAGTACTTGATGGACTCCGGAATCTTACCGGATAGATTCATCCCACTAAGATCAAGACCAATAATACGATTCTCCTGCGGGTTCCAGCATGACACACCTTCGTAGTTGCAGACGAAACCGGCTGTCTTGTTTTCCAAATTCCACTTGGCGAGTCTCTGTTGAGGGTCACTCAAAGAGTCCTTGAAGCCTTTCAGGCAACTCACGTCGTCTTCAACCTGCGAACAACCACAAACCAAGAAGCTCGTCAACAAGAGTAGCAAGAAGCAGTTCTTCAGATCCATTGAAAC
>NC_029790.2:125098269-125100785 GCF_000816755.2 Arachis ipaensis
AAAACTAAGGGAAGGGAAAGTCAGGGAGACCGAGATGCCATTAGCTTTTTGCGACGCGTTTGGTGGCAAAGGAAAAGTAAGAGGAAATAACAAAAAGAAAGGAGGAGAGAGTGGTTTAGTTTTAGAGCAGAAAGTGCGGATGGGAATGGGATGGGACTGTTTGTTTTCAACGTTTTGCTCTTTTTCTTTTCTGATTTTTTGGATTAGGAATAGTAACTGACAAGGATATCTAACAAACAGCTTATTTTGACTCCAATTGTTTAATTGGAGAGTGTGTTTGACCCGCTTCGTTTATTCTGCTCCGCTCACCATGAATTGGTTAGTATTTATTGGACACTCTCGTTGTTTTGTTCCTCAAGCTAGTTCTGCCCATAACTGGGGTCAGTCTTGTGCATTGGAAAGGAACAAAGAAACAATTTTCTTCATTCCAAGAATAATTAATTAATTACTCATTATATCATTATTATTATATCTTATAGACTAAACCACAAAAAATAATAATGAAAGATTGATTTGTTGACAAAAGTATATTATAAAAGATCATAACATCTCATATGTTCATAATTAATTAGTTCTGTTTGTCAAAAATAGTCAATAGACGATTGCTCCAATAGACTATAGAGAGAGAAATGTTAACATGGCCATGAAGGTTGAGAAGAAGATTAAAGATGAAATCAAAGCTATAAGAGTATGACTTGTGTACATGGTTATTTTTGTCAAACAGATCTAATCATTTGTGGGCATATGAGGAGTTATGATCTTTTATGGTTATTTTTATCAACGAATCAATCTTTTATGGTTACTTTTGGTGGTTTAGTCTATCTTTATGATACATAAGATTCTACTAGACACATGTAGATATAGGTCGAGTCTGGGTAAACAACTTAATTAAGTTACTTTTGAAGAAATAGTTTAAACAATAAATGCTTATATTAAAAATAGTTTATTAACAAGTTATTTTTTTTGGGACTTATTAATAAGTTATTTTGTGTTTGATTTTTTAGTTCTAAAAGTGCTTATTTTAAGAGAAAAGTGATAAAAAGCTTTTTATTACGAGAGAAGTCATTTTTTTTAACTTCTCCTTAAGCACCAAAATAGCTTTTTAGAAAGTTACAATTTTGTTTTGAAAATTGTACCAGATATTAATACTACACATTTTCATAAGCTAAAAGTTAAAAAAAAGTCACTTATGAACCTATCCAAACAGGCCTGTAGTCCATTATGATACAAGTCGTCTTATTTATCTCTAATACGATATGATATTATTAAAAGAAAATATAAATTGTTAAATCTGACATTTTTTATCAAATTAATACTGTCTTTTGCAATTCTTTGTCATTTTATATTATTTTTATTTGAATCTTTTCAATACATTTTTCATAATTTGGTCTGTAATTTAATTCTGAAAACAAAACGAATAACATTTTATACTTAAGAACTTCTATACATAGGAGTCTTAGCTCTAATGCTACAAGTCTAAAACAACTGGCTAACAACAAACGAATACCCGAGTACTGCTATAAAATTGCAGATTCTATATTATAGTTCCCTAGCAAATGCAATCAACAGAGAAACAATATAAAACGGAACCATCAGAATAATGTGTTCTAAAATTTTCTTTCGCATATGTGTACAAGAAACGGAAAAAGAAAATGGGAAAAAGGGGAAAGAAAAAAAGGAAGTACTTCATTTGGCTTAGTCACAACGCAAGGTTCAATTTTACCAAGTGCAACGCAAACAAAGTTCAGCATGATTGCATTTGCAGCGGGATGATAACACTTCCAGGTGTTTGGTCAAGAATTAGAAAACCTAAAAGACATCACTTATCCTCATCTGGCAGAAGAAGTGCACTAATAGCTTCCAAATTGTCCATATGGCAACTAGGACAAATGCATCTTCTTTGAAGTTCCTCGACAAGTGTGTTGTATGTAGCTTCTAAGGTTGAAGTCTGCTTGTGTTCAATTAAGGACACAAGAATTTGTTCTATTGGAATATTATATCACCATGAATAATAATACTGAGATCACAACAACCAGCACATTGTATTGAATAAATTAGGGGCAGATGAGGTAGAAAGAACTGAACATACTACTCTGTTCTAATAAATTTACTAAATTTGATTCTATTTTATTTCTCTTCTTACTTTTCTTTTTTATTTTTTATTTTTGGGAGAAATTTACAAAACGTAAAAGAATCTAGATGGGGAAAATCTCAATTTCTAGCTAATACCCTTCATAGTTTCTCTGGTTCAATTCAACATGACATATTCAAACTATAGCTAATAAGAGTAGAGAAGGCCGATCAGTGAAAGAGAATTTATATGATTAACCATAAACCATAAACCACAAACCATAACCATTAATCTGACAGATGGCGCATACATCTTCAACGGAATTTATATAGTATGTACTGTGTAACCTGCGCAGCAGAGAGTAAAAAAGCAACTATATGACTTGAATATTCATAAGGATATATGGTTAGATCCTGCAATGCTCTTGTTTCTGTGACTATCGTGT
>NC_029790.2:125100812-125101372 GCF_000816755.2 Arachis ipaensis
GTACTTACCTTAAGAAACCGTGAAATAGCAGTAAATAAAGACATGATATTGATAAGGAAGGAACCTGGATTTTCCAACAGGTGATTCTCAACTTACTTTCTCATGAGTTTCGATTTCTGCTCGGTATTCCTCATCCTCTTTAGTTGTTTGAGATAGTATATCCGAAAGCATACTTTCAAGAGCAACAATTTCATCATCATTCTCATTCTCTTTCATATTCACTTGTGGTGCATCTAAAACGAAGTAAATGCAGCCTCAGTTTCTAGACACACGCATTTGAATTAGACCGTTTGTACATCAATATACTCCATATTGAGTAACCATTCCAAACATATTTCCAATAATCATTTCAGCAAGTTCTGATACACAGATAGTAGATTGATTTGGTAATGAAACTGAGGGAAACTGAAAGTAAAAATAAACGACCTAGTAAGTTAATATGAATAAAAACGCAAGTAGGTAATTATCAGGATGAATAAGCTTGAGCCTCTTGACGAAATTCCCCTCCCTAGACCAAGTACAGATTGTTCATTGCCACATTAGTACCTTTCTGTTCCTTT
>NC_029790.2:125101479-125103532 GCF_000816755.2 Arachis ipaensis
ACCATGATTGTTTTTATCTCACTTGCATCCAAAACCCTGCTTGCTACTAATAGGTTGCTTTCTCTCCAGCTTGCTTCCAATGGTTACCTATTCCTCACTCGCAACTATCCCTTCTTTAGGCCTGATATCGTCTCCCAGCGTAATCCTCTACCCCCTCCCAATTCTTACTTTTGTACAGCCAGTCAGCCACATGTGAAGTGTGTGCGTAGAAGAGATGTGTTAATACTAAATTATTAGTAAATGAAATTAGTGGTTGAGGTATTGAAATCAACGACGGAAAAGACTATTTAATCATGGGTAGACAAATTTATTCAGTTTGCCAGAAGGAATGGAAACAGTATAAGTAATCTCTTTTCTTTCATAAAAGTTATCACCTAATTCTTCTCATCTCCTATATAGGCCAACAGTTATCAACTCTAGCAGTTAAAAGAATCATTGAACCTGTATAAGCTTCACAATCTACTGCTTCAATATCACAATTAATGATGCTCTCATGAAATCTCCTGCATTTGATATAAGTGACTGGATGTAAGAGACATAGCTGGGACTTTTCAGATCAAAGATTGACTCATGTCTTATTGAGTTTTTGATCCGGCAAAATTCAATATATTCTTAACCATGCATCTGAAGGTATTATTGTTATTATTTGGAAATGTGGGGGGTGCCTAAGAGGAATTTGATGCCTTTTTGGCATTTAAGGAAAAATATTTGTGTCGCAGATACATGCACCCATTTTGTTATAGATACTAAATGGCCAAAGGATTGGACAACTGTTATAATGTTATGAGCATACAATAATTCACAATATAATCTTATTTCAAAATTTATAAGAGCTAATAACACTTATAACCATATCATATATTTCACAAGCAACGTCACCAAAGATCAGCAGCATTAAGGTCAGAAGGTAGTCAAAAATTCTAGCAAACATTTTGAAGGACACAGAATGGAACAAAATCACTAGGATACATTTTCCCCAACTCCCATAATGATTTTAACTGATGCATAATAGTTTCATCATCCAGACAGACCTTATCTTGGCATTCAGATCAAGCATGCTGTGGATGAATTGCTCACTGCACAATCAGGTAAGAGAACAAGCCTGAAAAACTTGTAAACCTATCAAATCAACCTTTCCATTTCCAAAATGATTGAAATGAGTAGTGAAGCATGACAAATTCCTTACCGTAAAGCTGCTTCTTCCATCTTCCATAACAGAAGGCACAATTTCCAGAAGACATGGATTCAATTCAATTCAATGAGATTAACCTTAGACACAAGAACACGTAACATGAACAATAGATTAAGTTCTAAGTACCTTGAGAGTTTCCACTTCAGATCTCAGAGCAGAGATTTCATATTGAATTCGAGATATCCTTGCCTATCATCACAATTTCGAGTTCAATTTACAAATATAACGACAAATCCCACCAAAAGCGACAATAAAACACGGAGAAGTAACTAACCTCGAGCGTTTGAGCTGAAGCTTCACTCATGGAAAATTGAACTTCAAAACCTATAATCTCCTGCTCAGTGAGTTCTTTGCATCGCTTAGCATCTTCAAGCTCCACGTTAACAACGCTCAAATCAGAAGTGAGCTTCTCGATTTGCTTTCTCAGAGTAACTACCCTTCGTTCTTCACCATTCAATTAACGGAAAGATTCAAATGATAAATGTTGTTCGGCACTCGTTCAGGAGAAGCGTCTCGGGAAACAAACAAGGAAAGTAGAAATGGAAGCGAGATACCTCCTTGAGATTTCTCGGAGGCAAAATTGCGGATGAGGCTCAAGAGTTGCTTCTGTGGATGATCCCTTTCCGTTCCCGCCATGGACATTGCTTTTCTTCGGTAAGTTTTCTAACCCTTATGCTAGATATGAAAATTTCAAACTTCTTATATGCGCTAGCGGATTTTAAATTAATCTTTTTAATTAATTTATTAGGACTAACAATGGGCAGCATCAAAGTAAGTTTTGGACTCTACCAAACTCTTTATTTTTTTTTTTTAAATTTAACCATATTTTATCTTAATTATATCTGTATTTTAAAATTCTAA
>NC_029790.2:125103595-125110745 GCF_000816755.2 Arachis ipaensis
TGCCCACACAAAAAATAATTTTTTAAACAAATATAAAATTTAGTCACTTTACATTTTATTCAAATTAATAAAATAAAAATTAAAAAATTATGTTCAAATTAAAATTAAAAATAATACTATTTGGTCACATATGATAATATAGGTGACATGCTAACATAGGCGGTTAAGCCACGTATCATAATACTATTAAGTTAAGACTCAAAGTGGTCCCTGAAGTTACACTCGAACCTCATAGTAGTCCCTGAACTTAATAGTTATCCATATTCATCCCTAAAGTTACACTTCAGGACTCAGACTCGGCCTTCCGACACATTCCATCCATCTGACGCTACCGAAAAGCTGAGTTGGACTCTTTCGTGACACGCTGTCAAAGAAACGGCTAGCTGACGTAGCGGAGTAAACTGTTTTGATTCAATTTGGTTCCTAAATTGAAGTTAAAAACCATAATCCCAATTTTGAAGAACCATCGCTACAATGTTCACTCTCTTCTCTTCTCTTCGCTTCTCTTGTCTTGTCTTTTCCATCTTCAAAGCCACATGGTTATGGCTAGCGCGAGCAACGCAACTGGGAGCTCGAACAACCCACGATCATTTGGAAGCATTATGAGGAGAATGAATAGAAACATAGATTCGTGTTTGCCAGAATGGTGTGGGTGCGAGTTGACACCAGTGTTGCGATGGTTAGGGACAGATTCTAATTCAGGGAGACCATTCCTGCGTTACTCAAACTACAATGTAAGTGATTGTTGTTGTTGTTTGCTATATTTCTGGATATAAACTTGGCTTATTCACTTTCTTAGGTGCAGACTGTAGGTAAGAGGTGGTGTGGGTTATTTGTGTGGGTAGATAATATTTTGGAAGAAGATGTTATAGCATGTGATGGTAGAATAAGCCCTTCAATTGACAATGAAAAATGGAAGATGAAGATTGCTTGAAAACTTGGGAGGCTAGAGGCTGAAGTTAGGGTTCTAAAATTTGGGGGGAGGGGGGGAGGGAGGGGGGATTTTGGGGTTTGTATTTATGCTACTACTGATTATAGTAGCTGTTCTTCTCTTAAAATTGGATAGGCAACATGATCAATTGTATCTAGCAAAAAACAAATGACATATTATATGCATATGTTGTTCCCGTATTTGTACCTGTCCTTTTATTTGAAAAAAATACAAATTAAAGTATTTGATATCACTATGCAACAATATTTGAAAATTGGAGAAACAATATGTTATATGCATATATTTGTTCCTGCACTACTAATCCATTCATCCATAATATAATTCTTGTCAAAGTATTCATAATATATGCCTTACATAATCATATGATCCTAATTTCTGGTTTGTAATGAAATGAAAATGGACATGGTTTGAAATTACTCTTAATTGCATATCAGAGGACAAAATAGAACAAAAAATCTGACACAGCTCAATTTAAAAAAGTCATAATTCATATTCATAACATAGAAAATACATCCAAAAAAGGAATTATAGAGCAAGAACAATAGTCACCAAGTATATCAAAGTTGTCAAAATATTGACCTCATAAGTTTATAACACTAAAATCTCCAACACTATGATCCTAATTAAGAAAGCATACAAAATAAATAACTTCATTAAAACAGATAAACAAAGACACTATCTGTCCCTAAACATAATAATCTTAATATTCATTTTTTAAATCTGGGTGGTCTGAATCCAGGGTTGGGCACATACTTCATGAAGTTTGCAAGCCTTGTAGCAGTGTCCTATGTTACACCTTGCATAGGATTAGGTGGATGATTCCTTGCTGATTGACTGCTTGCCGATGGGGTGACAGCAGGTGGGGTGGTTGCTGATAGATTGCTGCTTTCTAAAGTTGATTTTTTTTGTTTGGACAACTTTCTTTTGGGAGGAAATTTTAGTGGCCTAACAGAAGAAGGTGAAACTTATCAGTGGAAACATGTAAAATAGTTACTAAACTAGATAAGAATATGTATTTAATAAAATGAATGTCATCTAATTTTGTGAACCTATTGAGAGTCATCAGTTTTTGACAAGGGTGGTTGACTGAGTTCAAGTTGAATTTCAGTTGGGGGTTGTGGGACAGGGGTGGCTTTACCACCATTTACCGGTCCAACTAGAGCAGAGTTGACCTGACCTTCACCACCATTAGTAGCAGTGGGTTGTGCAGCAGCAGCCTCTTCATCAACAGCTTTCTTTGCACAGTTTCTTTTGGTATGTCCTGCTTCACAACAATAACGACAACAACTTTTTTTATAAATTCTTTTCGTCTTGGTCCTCTGCTTCTTACTCCCACTTGGCTCCTCATCTGTATCCTTTCTTCTTTTTTTCTTAAGTGGTCCTGGCTTCTTTCTAAACTTTGGTGCTTGTGGTCTGTTATATGGTGACTTTTTTTTATAGAGTTTGACCTGGAATTGAATTGATATGGAAGGCATATGTGTTATTATATGCTTCCATGGTCAGCCACTTATGACAAAACTCATCCGATCTTTTACCAGCCCTTGCCAATGTAGCACAAACATGCACACATGGCATCCCTAAACAACATTAATACAACAACAAAGACAATAATAATAAGCCAACTATAATCTCATATAATAATAATAAGATAACAATAAACAAATAAAAAAATATTACCACTCAATTGCCAGAAACCACATGTGCAGGGCCTCTTTTTCAAGTCCACAACCATGTTAGTTGGCCAGCTATGAACTTTGAATTTTTCATAGTTTGTGTCACCAGACCACATCGGGACCCAACTTTTTGATTCCTTCCTTATCTTTTCTAACCTGTTGTGCTGTATATGAGGTAGAATTCCAATGTTTGAATTAATCTTGACTTTGTTCCTAACTATGGACCTCATTGCATACATCCCGACTTCTTCCAAGAGTGGGATAATAGGCTTGGCTCTAGCTTCTTTGATCCTAGAGTCAAAGACTTCACAAGCATTGTTATAGATGTTGTCTATTTTAAGTGTATTACTGAAGAATGTCCGATTCTAAGAGTCTCTAGGCCACTTGTTCAAATACTCCCAAACATTCTTATTAACCCTCTCAATCTTTTTGATAATTTCAAGAAATTCATCTTGGCTAGTACACCTTGCACAATCTCATAGTAGCCTTTTAAACTGGAGATCCTTCCATTGCTTATTGAAGTTCTTCCATAAATGCCAAACACAAAATATATGATGGACATCTAGAAAAACCTCCTTAACTGCATGGATAAGGCCTTGATTGAATAAAAAAAATAGTTGTCAGACACTTGTTATCGAGCATCAGAATAGTCCCTAAAGTTGCATAAGTGACATCTAAGAGGTCTCTAAACTTTCATAAGTGACATCAAATTTTATAAGTGACATCAAATTGGTCCCTTTTTAATCATTGAAGCTTATCGAATTAGTCCTCCTCCATATAAACAGGACATTGTTCAGCATGTATAAACAGCAGTCCAATATATAAACAGAAGTCCAAGAACTATGTAATAAATAGTTTCTCACTTATCAACAGTCAAATAATAGTAAAAAACCAACAGCCAAATAAGAGACTAATTACAGTAGCCAAATAATAGACTAATTATACAGCAAAAATGATTACAATGTCATGTAACAATTAATAAAGGTTTAATTACTCCCAAGTCCCTATAGTTTCACCGAATTTTCAATTAAGTCCCTATACTTTTTTTCTTTTCAATTGGATCCTTATACATTATTTTTTTTTCAATTTAGTCCCCGTTAATGATGCGTGAGCATCTTTCCTATCTTTTTCTAGTGAATTTGCAATTAAATTGTTGAGTTTAATCAAGAATTAATTATCTTTTAGCCACTATGGATGCTATTTTGAGTCTTGTGCAATTCTGTTTATTTTACGTAACTAATCACAAATCAGTTATATAACAATTAATAAAGAAAATCAATGAGTCAGGTACTAGCTATACACAATCAATAAACTTAATTAAATAACTTCTGCATATCTAATATAAAACACAGCTTGTTTTTCTTATAATTTTCCAAGTCTTGATGAAGTAATTCCAAGAACCACCTCCACTTTTCAGTGTTTTCAACAGGGACAATTGCATAGACAATCATATATATATATGGTTGTTTGCATCTTGGCTAATAGCAGACAAGATTTGACCACCGTGCTGGGTCTTCAGAAAAGCTCCATCTAAGCCTATAAGAGGTCTGCAACTAGCCAGAAATTCTTTTTTACACGCATCCAAACAAATGTACATCTTCTCAAAGATTGGATCATCATCAGGGTTGGGCTGAGGTATAACACCAACTGTGACAGTAGAACCTGGATTACTCTTCAGCAGTGTCAGCCCATAATCCCTCACCATCCCATATTGGGCAGCAACATCACCATACATAATAGCTCTAGTATCTCCTAAAACCCTAGTCAGTGAAGACTTGTTTAGATCCAAATCATATTTTGTCTTAAAATATTGTGCAGTCTCAGAGTGTCCTAGATTAGGATATTTTCTTAGCTTCTTCACCAATTTGCAGGCTAGCCACTTCCTATTAGTCAGTTTATTTTTTGTCTCTCTTACACTGGTGTGGTCATCCATGAACGTCTTGATCTGCCAGCAATTGTTTTCAATATTATTAGAAGCATACACAAGCTAGCCACAGCTCTCATCCTTACAAATAACTCTCATCCTTACATTATCATTCTTCTTAAACTAAATCCTCCTACCCTCCTGTATATAATATTCACACACAGCCTCTTTGAACTCCATCTATGTAGTGAATGTCATTTCAATCTCAAGCTTAAGCTCTCCAAACCTTCCTCCTTCTCTGAACACAGGGAAGACCTCATCTGAATCAACCTCCTCCAACTCATCCTCAAAGTTTGGGGGAGTCTTCATTTCTTCCGAGTGCCATGAGTCTCCACCATCAGATTCATGATAAGCTTCATCTTGGGCATTGTAATATGGTGCCATTGATCCGAACTCAGGAATTGGTCCACAAAAAAGTTCATCATCCTCAGACTCTGAGTCTGCACACACAGGACCATCATCCTCTCACTAAACACCTCATCACAATCAGGCCGATATGGTTCATCCTTTACACTATCATCACTGTCATGGCTATCTGAGGATTCATCTGAGCTAGACAAAGCCACAAAGACTCTTTTGGGGCTGTTTTTCCTTAGCAATTGATCTTGCAATAGTTTCAGTAGCAGCTGCTCTTGTTAGTGGCCTCCTTTCATATGGTGCTATAATTTTTAGATTCTTAGAGCCTCTCTTTGGTACATCAGACTTCTTGGTTTCTTTCAATTTGGACCATATTTAGAAATTGTAGTGGGTTGGGCCATTCTGTTTTGTGAGATGTTGGGCTTAGTTTTACTGGGTTCGGCCATTGTTTTTGGTGGTAGATTGGACTTAGATCTAAGATTTGCAATGGATTGGGGGTGTATTTTTTCTGGTATGTTTGGTTTACCAACAGAAACTGAAGTAGGTGGGATCTTTTGTTTTGGTCCTAGAGACAAGTTATCTGTAGGCTTTGTTGTAGAGACTATTTTTTGGGGAGGAATAGTGGTGTCATTTGGTTCAGAAGTTGGAGTAGATGGTGTTGTGGTGGGAATTGGTTCAATTGTGACATTGGTGGTGGGGTTTGGGGTGGGAATAAAGTTTTGTATCACCATCAACTCCTTGCCTTTAAATGACACTAGTTCTGCTTTCTCACTATACAGATGTTCAGAGACTCCATGTTCATAGTACACATGAATAACCCCCTTGTTCTTTTGAGCAAGGTAACACATCTCCATGAGCTCTTTATCATCTGTTACGGCTCTTAGACTAGTTTGTAAAGGTCTATTAGGCACCAGCCACCAAGATTGAGTCACCTTATCATACCCAATATTCTTGTAGTAGTTTTGAACAAAAAAGACATCCAGTGTGTCTATATCAACTCCCGGCAACTCAAAAATCTCTCCACCGTTGTAAGACATATTTCCATCAACCTCTGTGATGAATTACCCTCTATGGTGAAATGTGATGGTAATCAAAGAATCATCCATCTGCAATTTAAAAAAAAAATTGATTGATCAGACTCATTATCTTCAACCACATTACCAAATTGAAAACTCCACAACTAAAACAAAAAACCCTGTTGTCAACTGTAAATGCAGTAAACCCTAACACATAAAAAATAGGTTTCCATATTAACAAAAAATTCCTAGTCAGTCTATAATTTTATTGCCCTAACCACTAAGAAACCTAGTTTTGATCAAACTCTAGCAAATAGCACAAAACACAAGCATGCATACCCACACGTTACACTCGAAGAAAATGTATTCAACTATTGTAAATATTATATTAACAATATAAAAAAGCAAAGCTTTACCACATATTTTTTTTCTTTTTTTGCTTACTTGTTTCGGAGAAACCAGCCTTTACAACTCTCTGTTTGATGCAGATGATGAAACCGATCCTCCAGAGCCTGGGTTTTCGACGAAAATCGATGCTGTTACTGCAATCGCACATACGCCATTGATGAATGTAGCGGAGAAGAAGAGACATCTGTTTGTGCTGTGTTTGTGTTGTGTTTTGAGAGGGGAAACAATACGTTAGTTTAACATTGAGGGATGGAGGTTTTGAGCATAAAACGACGTCATTTTATGTCATTTTGGCGCCACAACAAATACTACATCATTTTCATTTGCCAGCGTGTCACGAAGGAGTCCAACTCAGCTTTCCGGTAGCGCCAGATGGACAGAATGTGTCGGAAGGACGAGTTTGAGTTCCGGAATGTAACTTCAGAGATGAATATGGGTAACTATTAAGTTCAGAGACTACTATGATACTTGAGTGTAACTTCAGGGACCACTTTGAGGCTTACTGCTAATACTATTTGGTCACGTATCAACTTCTGTCATGTGTTATAATATTAATCATCCATGGGTCATTCTCTATGTTATCATTGCCGATGCATCAAATTGGTCTTTAACTTTGCATGAAGTGATTAATTTTAGTTCCTGAAATTAGATGTCGTGCACTAAATTAATCTCATTATCAGTTTTTTCTTCTGATTTTGTAAATTCAAAATTTTCAATATCTTTGGATGCACTAATTTTAATTATATTTTTTCACATATTTTTAAATACAAGTGTTTTTATAAAATGTTCTTAAGATTTTAATTTTAATCGTATAAATTTT
>NC_029790.2:125111033-125121086 GCF_000816755.2 Arachis ipaensis
AAGAATTATATGATTGATTAAATATACATTTTTATTTTTGTCTAAAAATACGTGTTTTTAACAAAAAATTAACAATCAAAATACACATTTTTTGTTCCTATGAAATACACTTTTTTGGATTAAAATAAAAAATATGTTTTTTAGTCAATTCTATAATTTTTTTATTAAATAACATAATTATATATTATAAAATTTAGTAGTATCAAATTATTATTGAAAAGACTTTGTATGATTAAAACTAAATCTTGAAATTTATAAAAGTACTTGTATTTAAAACAGCTTGTTGAAAAAATAGAATTAAAATTGGTGCTTTTACATATATTAAGAATTTTGAGAATATAAAAAATGAGAAAAAACTGATGAATAAACTAATTTGGTGTACGACATTCAATTTCAGAGACTAAAATGAGTTATTTAGTCCAAAGTCAGAACCAATTTAGTGCATCTGCAAGAATGACATAGCAGATAATACGTGGATGAATAATATTTTAACATGTGGCACAATACGACATGTGACAAAATAGTATTGTGACACGTGGCATAACTATCTACGTCAGCTTGTCACGTATCACTGATCGACCCGTCATCATATCGTTACACACAGTAAAATCATAAGATTGACATGTGTCACTAAAGCTGCGTTTGTTTACAGAGACAGGACACTGAGACACAAAATCATGTTTGACAGAGGAGACATGGACAAAGACAATGTGTCCAGAGACACTGAATTAGTGTATTTTGTGTCCATCCTGACAGGAAGGACACGAAGACACTAACAAGGACACAACTTATTTTTTATTTTTTCTTTTATTATTCTTGTTAATTTTTCATAATTATATTTTTTATTGTTATATTTTTCATCTCAAAATTTTTGAATGAAAAAAAAAAGAATAAATTGAATTTTCATAATTTGTTCTAGTTTATTACCAAACAGAATATAAGAACACAAAATTTTGTATCTCTGTCCATCAGTGTCTTGTCCTGTCCTGTTCCCAGTGTCTTGTCCTATCCTGTTCTTAGAAACAAACGCAGCCTAAAGGTCAACGTCATCACGTCAATGTGTTGCCGAAAAGAGGTCAGGGATCAACGTGATGCAGTTTTGCCAATCTCAAGGACGTAGTTGGTATTATTGGAATCTTAGAGAAGGAATGAATCCTCTTAATTTTTTTAATTGAAAGAGTAAAGTATGATCTCTAACCTTTTAATACTTTTTTCTCTTATATTTTTTTTGGTCTCACTTATAAAATTAATGGTGAGAAATCACACTTTATTCTCTTAAGTAAAAAAAAATTAAAAAGAATATTACATATATACAAAAAAATTAAATATTAATATAAAATACATAATAAAAATAAGTTAAACATCATATATATTTATATATAAAAGTATAATAATTAATTTTTTGTATGCATATCACCAATCATCAATAACAATCATTGCTTGATCTATTTTACTGAAAATGTATTTAGTGAACTATGAAGTAGAAATTATGTCGGTCAAGCTTTGTTTGGGCATCCATAAATATATTAATTTTGTATTTACTTATCTATTTTTTGTTATTAAGAATAATACTTACTAAGACAAATATTTCAATATATAAAACATAAATTGACAGAATTAATTTTTGTTATACTACAATCATTATATTATATTATAAATTTTTTTATAACACAATTTCTTTATTTTAAGATTCGTGTATACTATTTTTTAAGGAAATCTCATCAATTATTATTTTAGTTACCTCTAAAAGATTATTTACACATTTTATAGGATAGTTTTAACATAGTGCAAATCCTATGATAGTTTTAACATGGTTCCTGAGCATATTAATATACATTATACAGGTCTGATTCCTAATTGAGATATAAAAGACTCCTGAGCATCTTATACATCACAAAAAGTAAACGTAACATGGAAAAAACTGAAAGGAATGTAACATTATGATGTACTTGTGTGCAATGCTACCAAGGAAGCATAATGGCCACCATGGTTGATCAATGTTTCATGGTTTCCTTTCTCTACAATGACCCCATTCTTAACCACTGCAATTAAATCTGCGTTCTTAATAGTGGATAACCTATGAGCCACTATGATTGTGGTTCGTTCCACCATTACTCTATCTAGTGCATCTTGAACAACCTTTTCAGACTCTGCATCCAGGGCACTGGTGGCTTCATCTAGTAGTAATATTTTTGGATTCTTCACTATTGCTCTTGCAATTGCCACCCGCTGCTTCTGTCCACCAGATAGTTTTGATCCTCTTTCCCCCACAATGGTTTCATAACCCTGCATATATTGAGTAAAGTTGTGTTATTTATAGAAATAACTATTATTAAGGTGTTGTTGAGTACTATATTTTAGAACAATGATGTTTGGGAACAATTAAAAATCAGCATAAAGCAGCCTAAAGTTACTTTATTTTGCATTTCTTAATTATTGTTTATCTTATTTCACATTCATTAATTACTCCTAGAATAATTGAGTAATTCAGATTCAATAAATATGTAATTATAGATGTTACATACATAAAAATAAAATTATGCATTTTTTCAAAAATTGGCATGCAATACTAACAAATTCCTTTAGGATAGACTGAGCACATTATTGTTGTTTGTGTAATATATTACCTGTTGCAAACTACTGATGAACTTGTGGGCATTTGCCATTTCTGCTGCAGCTGTAATCTCTGCCTCTGTTGCATGTGTTCCTTTTCCATATGCAATGTTGCCTCTGATTGTATCATTAAACAAAATAGGCTCTTGGCTTACCAAGCCCATCTGTTGTCTTAACCATGTAACTTGAATTTTCTGGATATCTATTCCATCAAGTGTGATATAACCTGTATCTGGGTCGTAAAATCTTTGTAACAGTGATACTACAGTTGATTTTCCACTTCCACTTTCACCAACCAATGCAACTGTCTGATATTTTCATTTATATAAACAAAATTGTTAGTTAATTCTTTTTTTCTGTATTAAGTCCATCGCATACACAAGGCGGGATTTGAACCCCACGCTTGCTTAAGCGGATGAATGAGCTGACCACTCGACCAACCCAAATTAATTCTTTGCTTTATAGTTTAGATTGACTAAATTATATTCTTTTAGTGCGACCCTTTTCCAAACTGTAAATTTACCTTGCCAGAATAAATAGTCAAGCAAAGATCTCTAAATATTTGAACATCAGGTCTTGTGGGGTACTTGAAAGTGACATGGTTAAACTCTACTTTTCCCATCAAGTTTTCTAGAATCAGACCATTGTCATCATTGGGATCTACTTTTGATTTTCTGTCAATAATGGCCAACACAGAAGCAGCAGCACTTTTAGCTTTAGCTGAGTCAGGGGCCAAGGTGCTAGTTTGAGACATCCCCACAGCAGCCATATTCAGGGCAAAGAAGACCTGAAAATCAGCAAAACCAAAAATCATAGATGTATAGAAAGACTTATCCAATCCGTTTGGTTGGAAAATTGAACATTTACAGAAAGACTTACGCGGAAAACATCAGAGAAAGATGCTTTACCATCCCCTACAAGTTTAGCTCCAGCATAGAAACTACATGCATACACTGAAAACAGAAAAAAGAATGATAACCCAAAACCAACTCCACTTATTATCCCTTGCTTTATGCCTGCCTTAATCGGTGCCTCACATTTCTTCTTGTACAACTCCATCACCTTCTCTTCAGCGCAGAAAGATGCCACAGTCCTACTGCTGCTTACAGCATCACTTGCTACTTGACTTGCTTCCTCGTATAATTTCTGTACAGGCATACTTTTGCATCTATCATGTTTGATACGCATTTTTGGACTTGAAGTGCAGGTGATAATACACAGTTTTATGTAAAGTTGATAGTTGAGAATCCTTAAATGACAATTTAGTCAAATACGTTAAATCGTCTAATAGTTCTCAACTATCAACTTCATATAAAAAAATACTGCTTGAGTTTTCACCACAAAATATTCAGCTTATTTAGCAGAGTGACAAGGATAAAATTTTAGACGTTTTGATTTTATGTCAAAAACTTGGAGCTAAGAAGAAAAGTACTAGTTGACTGAGACAGTTATTCTCTTGTGCTTTTATCATTCTAAAGGTTATATCTATTATATATCATTGTTAGATAATATAACCATGATATACCTCTACTTAATAGCTTAAATTTTTGTGAATAGTAGTTTCATAATATAGTATCAGATTTTTATAACAAAGAAATCTAGAATTCCAGCATGAGGCAAAAAGATAGACTTACACATAATCACGCTTCAAATCCCAAAAGAGACTATCTAGAAGGAGTTAGGAACAAACCTTTCCATCTGCAGTGAATCCTTGTAAGAACTTCATCTGAAGAATTCCGTTAAGTGCTAATATAGGCAGCAATACAAGAATTATAAGAGAGAGCTGCCAGTTTGCTTGGAATGCAATCACCAGGCCTGCAACTGCAGCAGCTATGTTCTGAACCATTAATCCGAGCGCGTCGCCAACCAAAGCTCGAATAGACGCTGCATCAGTGGACAGTCTTGATCCAAGTGCAGCACTTGAATGCTCAGCTTCATCAAACCAACTAACTTCCATATTAATCATTTTCTCAAAACAGATTAGTCTCATTCTTTTTACCAGCTTTTCACCAGCAACAGAAAAGAAGTAGGACCTCAAGGGATTGATAAAGAACGCTGATACGCCAAGCGCCACGAAAACATACGCCCAAGATCTTGAATCTTTGCGGAGTTCATCCGCAGGCTCATAGAAAATATTGACCATCTTTGATACCATGAACCCGAAAAAGGGTAATATGATGCCATTGGCCACTGCAGCTATAGTCCCTAATATTAAGACTGGGATCTCAGGTTTGTTTAGTTTAGCTAAGCGACGGATCGGTATTTTTGGAGGTTGTTTTGAGTTTGTGTCTTCTGAAAGAGCAACTTTATCGTCTTTGCTGTTTCCAACGCCGGATACATGAGTTGTGGAATTTCTAAAAGAAAACCGTTGACTTGAATGCCTTGAAGAATTTATAGTAGATTCAAGGTTTTCTGTTTCAACAAAAAAATTCTGTTCTGCCTCACTGTTAGTCTCTTGCAATCTGTTGAGTTGGCTGTAGGCTGCTTCAAGATCTTTAGTTAGCTCAGAATGTGAACCTGATTATTATTCAAGAAAGTATAAGAATTCTGTAGAAATGAGAATATTTGAAATTCAAGTGCATGGATTCTTTATGAGAATTCTCTTTTAGCTAGAATATCCAATTAAGCCGCTAACCATTTCCAAATTGGTATTTACTTTTTAATTTTTAATTTTTTTTTACCTTTTTCTACTATTTTTCCTTGATGAATTACAGCTATAGTGGCAGCATTTCTAACAGTGCTTAAGCGGTGAGCTACAATAACAGTGGTTCGATTTATCATGATTTTGTCTAGAGCCTCCTGCACTGTTTTCTCGGATTCAGCATCAAGTGCACTTGTAGCTTCATCAAGAAGTAGAATTCTTGGATCTTTCAAAATGGCTCTTGCTATTGCAACTCTCTGCTTTTGACCTCCAGAGAGCTGAGTTCCGTGTTCACCAATCATCGTGTCCAGTCCCTACATTTGTTTTCCATAATAACTGATTTAGTGGCTGATTTTTGACATGGACATGGTATTTTTTATTATGGAACTATGCATATATTGCTTTCATTTTTTATATACTAAATTGCCAAAAACTTAATATTTTAGAAGCTGCTTAGTAGTTCACCTGTGGAAGCGTGTCTATGAACTTAGAAGCATTTGCAAGATCTGCTGCTACTTTGATTTCTTCATCAGTCGCACCATCCTTACCATAAGCAATATTTTCTTTGATGCTGCAAGTAAACAGAACAGGTTCTTGGCTAACTAGGCCAATCTTTTGTCTTATCCATTTCAGATTAAACTCTTTGAGATTGATGTTGTCGATGAGAACTTCACCAGCTTGCGGATCATAAAACCTCTCTATCAAGTTAATAACGGTTGATTTTCCACTCCCACTTTGCCCTACCAAAGCTACAGTTGTGCCACTTGGTATGAACAAAGAGAATCCATTGAATATGGTCTCATCCGGCCTTGACGGATAACTGAAGCCAACTTCTCTCAGTTCTATGTCGCCTCGAATATCATCGAGCTGCCGGCCAGTTGTGTCGTAAGCATCGATATCAGGTCGCCTATTAATCGTTTCAAACATCTTATAAGCCGCGGCTTGTCCTGCTGCAAACGAACTCATGCTAGGAGAGGTCTGTCCAAGAGAACTAAAAAGTCATGTCAAAGAGCAAAATGTTATGTTTACATCATTGAAATCGAGCTAAAAAGAGTGACAGTTTAGTATTCTAGAGCATAAGAGAGAAACTTACTGAGATCCTGTCAAAATTGCGAAAATTATGGTGATAATTTTCCCTGCTGTATAATCTTTGTCTAAAATCAATTTGCCACCATACCATATGGCCAAAGCATAAGTGCAGAAAACAATGAGAAGAATGGAACCAAATCCCAATCCAGAAGCCACTCCTTCTTGAACTCCAGTCTTATAAGCTTTCAACAATGATTGATTATACTTAGCCACGGCTTGCTTCTCGCCCGTGAATGATGCAACCTGCATTCAATTTTCATGACTTATTTATACAATATAAAGAAGAATAAGAAACAATTTCAGGTTGGTAGTTATATGATACAGTTCTGATAGAAGCAATTGTCTCTTCTACTACAGATGCAGCTGCAGAATATGCTACTTGTCTTCGCGATGTCACTTTGGCAATAACGATACTCATGACGGCGCTAGCAAGAACAAGAGGTGGAATACTGGACAGCAAAACAAGGGTAAGAAGCCATCCCTTGATGAACGCTATGACAAAACTTCCAACGAACGATGCCACTAACTGTACAAACTGTCCTACCTATAATAACAAGTGGCAAGACAATGATGAATGACAAACTTTTAGGAGATTCAGTATTGTGTTTGATAGCCAGAGACTCCTTCATACCTTCTCACCCATGGCTTCTCGAATTAGCATAGTGTCACTTGACATCCTTCCAACAACCTCGCCGGTGTTGGTTTCCGTATCGAAGAAGCCGGCATCCTGCCTCAGAATTGTTTTCAGGTATAAGCTTCTTATTCTTGCACATTGTCGCTCCCCGGAGACAATCCAGCAAGAAACCTCTGTCATAAACCATATAGTTATGAAAGAATGTCAGTTATGGATATTAATCCCTAAATAAACGTATTATAATTAATGTAAGAATTATCAAAATGGATATTAATCCGTAAGATTAACGTATTATAACAGGAATTGAGTACAGAGTTTGAATTCTTTTATGAACAATATTTTATTTTCTTAGTTTGTAATAATATTCCACTCTTGTGTTAAGCTCCTTCCTTCAAAAAAAAAAAATATGAAGCACGAATCCAAAGTAGTACTTACGAAGAAAGGATCCTGCAAAGGAACCCAGAGCCAGGTATACAAACTTGAGAGCCAGCTGAGCACAAAATTATATCAGTAAGAGATTGATTTCCAGAAACTTGAATAAGTTGAAAAACAAAACAAAACTTTGCTATATATACCTTGGAAACATCATGAACAACTTTTTGGGAGTTTGAGGTCCCTCCAAATGCATCAATTAAGTTCCCAAAAACAACGGTCATCAAAGGGTTTGCCATTCCATTTCCAACAGCACCGATTGTCCCCACAATCATCAATGCATAATCCAAAGCGTCTGCAAAAGAGAAGAGCTTGTAGAAGGGGATTGTGTTTTTCGCTTCATCTTTGGCCTTTCTCTTCTCTGAATCATTTTGAATGGTTCCTCCAACAGCGTCGGCCGGTGGATCACTTACTGATCCTGCTTTGATCTCAGATGCAATAACATCACTGTCTAAACTACTCTCCCCTTCCGCTTTCTTCATGGAAGAATTCTGTTATTCGTAAACAGAAAAAAAAGCTACAAGAAGAAGCATGAAAGCAACATCAATGCCGGAGAATCAAAAGCAGAGAAAGAGACAGCAGCGCTGTAGTTTGTGCTGCTCAACTTCTAGAGCAAGCAATGAAAACTAGCTTACGAAACCAACCTTTTAGAACATTTCTGGTAACGGAAGATATTTCCTCATGAATAGAATAGAACAGAAAAGAACTAGAATAAAAAAGAGGCTGCATGAAATAAACGATCACCAATGACTTAAATGCATCAATGATTAGAAGTTGAGCAACGCTTTTGGAGTAAAGTGGTCACAGGATGACAGACAGTGAAACAAACATAGTTTAAGGTAAGTTGATTTATTCATATATTGAATAAAAAAATGTAATCCCAAACAAACAAAGACTTTGGAGATTCCCATGATAGGGTATTTTTTCATCTTTAGAATTTTAACTTAAATTAGTAAGTATCAGTTTCAACATAAATAAATATAAAAAAATATTGACAATCTAACATTTCTCGTATTTTATATTTGTATAATATATCTATATATTTATGCATCCAAACAATATAATAGGATTGGTTCTCTTTTTTTATGTCTAATTCTGTATTTTCAAAAATATCCTTCTTACATTTATAATCACTCAGTTAAAAAATATTATTTGTACACTAAAATCATTTACTAAAATTAGTCATCAATATATTTGTGTATAAATACATATGTAATTTAATTTATTTTCAATGTGTATTTATATTCTAACATATATTTTAGGATTATTCTCTACATACAAGTTATTTACACATACAAGTCCATACAAGTTATTTATATTGTATTGTTTAAGAATTTTTTATGTATGTGTATTGATAAGTTCTATGTAATTCAAAACTCTTCCTCTCCTTCCTTGCATTATAAAAGTGGATTTTATTCAATTAGGATTAACTTGTATAAACTTGTATGTCAAAAAGACTTGTATGTGTAGTAGGTCTCTATATTTTATACTGGTGACTAACTTTGGTGACTGATTTTAATATATACATAACATAACTCAAAAATAATTACCTCATTTTTTTAAGGAAAAAAAAGACACTACTAAGTACTAACTCTTATAAAAGAGTAACTATATATATACCTAAGCACTTACACTTGGAAAACAAAAATCCTACCATTTTCTTCAAAAACAACTACGTACTTATGAGAAAACATATAAGCTAACATTTTTTTATGTTAGATTCTTTTGTTATTTTCAACTGAAAAATTATATACTTATTTATAAAATATTGAAAAAAAAAAAGATAAATGCATGTTAATTTGTTAGGAACCATATTTCAAAACTATGTTGAATGACTTAAATGTAAAAAGTGATGATTTGCCGACTCATAAATTTAAACTATGGTTATATGCTTTCTTTAATTCGTACGTTGTCTTATATATGCTTTGATTATTTTCTGTTTAAAATATTGAGTTTATGACTAACGACCATCTGCTCATTGATTTGCCAACTAATCCATATATGATATAGCATATAACTTTTTAATTCAGTTAACTTAAATGCCTAAGTATAAGTATATTCTATTATTCTCCACACACACACATATAATATATATAATATATATAGATTATTTTTAAATAAAGTAATGTCAATTTAAAATTGTTTGTTATACATTTTATATACTTAAAAGTTAATACAATATATATGTTCAGAATACATATACAAACTAGTTCTTTAATTACATGTTTGTTAATATTTATTTCAATAAAATTTGGTATAGATGATTTTTTTTATATTTTGCTGTGATTTAATAATTAAAATATATTGTTATAAAACATTTTGAGTAGTATAACTTTGTTTAAATGGGTGTTAGTTGATACAAACTTTTCTTTTAGCAGAAGAATTCAACACATGCATCAAGATAGAACGAAACAACAGTACAAACAAAAAATCAGAAAAATAATAAACTTATTCCATTTTTGATATTATTATTACTAATAACAAAAGGGATTAACACTACTAGTTGATACTAACGATATGTATATATAGATGCATGTATCGGTTTTTGTAAGATTGGGGATCTTATACAAAAACGGTGTTTTATTAGGTTTATACTATATAAATTTTTTTTACGATATTTTTTAATTCGACAAAATAAAAATAA
>NC_029790.2:125121096-125129375 GCF_000816755.2 Arachis ipaensis
AAATTACTATATATAAAATAAAATTCGAACTTTTAATATTTACTTACAAAAAATTATTAAGATGAAAAATTAAAAACTCAATTTTAAAAAAATATCAATGTATTAATTAAAATAAAATAAAATCAAATTATAAATTTATAAAAACCAAACAGAACTTCTAACTTTAATTAATAGAAAAAAAATTAGTCTGACTACTTAACTAACACAAGTTCATTTATCTTCGTATTATTTGAGAATGCACATAATATAATGTCTTCTCTAACATTAGGATGGCGTAGTAGCATGATAATATTCTCTCCATCAATGTGTTGCTTCATGTGCTTTCCTTGATGCGTATGCAATGACTATGAGTCTCTTTAATTATTAATTTATCTAATTAATTCATTGCCGGCCGGTCTCTGCACAAACTCGTTTAATTTGTTTATGCGAAAATATGATGATTGACTTAATTAATTAAATACTTCCATCTAACTAATGATGTGACCATTCATAAGTTTAATGCTTTATTTAATCCCTTTAGTTATTTTCTGTTAGTATATGCATCTATCTACTTATAAGAAGACTAAGACAATGGACAAATGACGTTTGTAATTATTGGAGTATTATTTTTCGAAAGGCAACTCAAAACATTATAAAATATGAACACAGTTTGATTCCTGCATATATTCCTACACATATGCAAATTGTCGTGATGGATGCCTCTTCCTGATGAAACATATTATATCAATCACATGAAATTATGAACTATTCGTTACTAATTTCAAAAGATACATGTGGCAAAGCATATTCTAAACGGACAAGTATGTACTTTCAAGAATTATAAATAGATAGATAGCTTGGTATCTGTCTGACTATCTATTTATCTTAAGATAAATATATAATAATAAGTTACTTAGGGTTAATATTTTTGTCACTTTTAATTTATGTATTTTAAAGATTTACTTTAAATTATATTTATATTTGTGTGTATTATTGTATTTTAGTTATTGTGGTTAAATCACGATTGAACTAATTTGTTAAGTTTGATTTCGGGTTGAAAAAGTATAGGTAGACAATGAAAATACTAAACAATGTGAACAATGGATATATTGGATGTTCATTTTACTAGGTGTGCGGATGATTATTCTAATATTAAGATTTAGGTGGATTATTTGGAAGTAGGGGTGTGCATGGCCCAGGTGAAACCGGGTTTGATGTGACTCAGACCCGACCCGAAATATATACCGGGCTTATTTATTAGACCCGAACCCGGCCATAGACCCGATGAAACCTATACACTTTCGAGCCACGATTATATCGGGTAAAAACTGGGTGAAAATCGGGCCGTTAACATTACATTACCTTGATACCTTCTTATAAGCTAACATGTGAAAATATCCAAATTTCCAAGACTCCAATCATTATTTGACATGGTAAAATTCACTTAGAAAAATATAACAAGAACCAACTCTTCTCTAAAATTAAAGCATAACCATAATCAATACTAATATTGTCTAATAATACCAAATATTTAAATCAATATAAATAACACAATATTATGTATTAGTCTAAAATCTTATGCATTTTAAAAATAAAACATTAACTTATAGTCTTATAATAACTAATAACACAAAATATTAAGGTTTACAATACTTAAATTCCACATAAGAATAGCCATCATCCATCACTAATAACACAAAATATTAATTGTGTATGATGACCGGGCCACTGGGCCGACTTTCGGTCACCCGAGCCATGGCCCGAACTCGACCTGAAATAATGACCGGGTCTATTTTTGAGACCCTTACCCGGCCCTAAATCCGGTGAAATCACACCAAAATAGCCCCTAAAGTGTTCGGGGCCGGGCCGGGTCGGGCCATGCACACCCCTATTTGAAAGTGTAGTGTGTTTTGATTTGATTGGTGGTTGTTCATATTGTTCAAAAAAGTTATTGATTACCTAGCATAACCCTTTCGGGTTTTATATAAATGATGACAAACGTTCTTTAGATTAAAAGCTCAAATTTGTTTAATGTGTGTGCTAAGTGACACTTCTCAGCCCAAGTTCATGTTACTTTAGCAACTTCAAATGTCATAACTCCAAAACTTCAGCCCAATGCTTTTAATAAACACCGTTCAGGATATACAAGTCAAGAAAGATGGTTCCTAAATATTCATGGTTTGAACAAAAGAAAAAAACAATAAAGGGACATTTGACACTATAATGGAACATATGTGGTTCTAGAAAAGCAACAAAAATATAAAGACAATACCACTACATAAAGGATATCAGTAAAGCAATATTCACAAAGTTGAATAGAGCAATACAAAAATGCAGAGCTATGGATAGAAATTGGAATGGCTCAAATATGAAAATGTTATGCATGTTAAGGAAGACAGCAGATCTAAGGACAAAAGGGTTGGTGGAGCAGCTCTTCAAGCAAGCAGAGTTAGTGGAGCAGAATGGAAAAAGTATTGCATGCCGATGGAGACAACTTCAACGGGCAGAATCAAGAAAGGAATTGAAAGAGGCAGTGTTGAGATTGGAAGAGCAAGCTACATCTATAAAGCTAGCCTCACTTCAACATTAAAAGACAAGGAAAAGAGAGAGATACAATAGTATCATCTCAAAACACTTGAACTAAATTCATTTTACTTCAATTTGTGCTTCATTTCAGATTTTCTTTGTTATGGCTATCTAATGTCATCTTTTTGTATTTGAGAAAAAGGCTTATGAATGTGAGTTGAAATAGTAATAAGAGAAGAGGCAAGAGAGATGTATGAAAAAGCCAAAAAAAATATTTCTGTGTATTTGATTTTGTTGAACTAGGATTAGTTTTCTTTGCCATGTTGGGATAACACTTGGTATTTCTGAATCTGGTTAGGTTTTTCTTCCAAGTTGGGATAGTACTTTGATAGCTAGGCTTTGGGGTAGAAAACTTAGTGGAAGATACTAGATGAATTAGATTGTAATTCATTAGTATTGGTGTTTGTAATCTGTTTGATTATAGTGAAAATTGAAGGATTACCATGTGTTCATAACACGCAGCGGAAGAAAAGAAAGTAATACTTAAAGATCTATTTTGTGCTTAAACTTTATTCCAATAATATATAGATCAGATCTAAATACCTTTAGACGCTTTAGTAAAAACTTTATTCTTCGATTGTACGAAGACTCTATGCGTATCCACACCGAGACTAACCTTTGCTGTCAACTCCTTAACCAATATAATGGATATCTGATCTAAATTGAGAAAACTCTTGCAACTCTTTGCACACCATAAAATTCTTCTCCAAGAATCAGGCTCACATACGTTTATGTGTGTAGAGGTAAATGAATAAAACCCTTGTGTTTTATTCTCATCTGTAATTTCTTTACTCTTGACATACATATATATAGTATGAGATTTGTTACTGATTTTAAATTTGAATCTCAATTTAAATTTAAATCATATCTTGTTATTTTAAATCTGAATCTTTCAAATTTATGAATTATACATAACTCAATTTAAAACAGAATTAGTTAAGATCTCATTCAAATTTAGAAATAGAATAATTAATTATTCTCAAATCTCATTTAATATTCTCAATGATCATACTATTATTATATTCTTAGTGATAGCAAAGAATATAATAATATTCCATTTGAATTAATATAATTATTTATTTGATCAAATCAAAATAATAATTAAATAATTCTACATCAAAGATTAGAACACTCGTTAGTGTGTGACCCCATAGGTTCAATACTAAGCGGGTAGTAAATTAGTCATACTAAATTTACTAATCAAGGTTGGCGTCTAGCAACACTCCTCAACGACCCGATAGTATGAAGTAATATATTTTTACTAAGAACCTCAGAAGAACAAAGTATAATTCCTTCCATCTTTCCAGCTCTTGGTTAACCCTTACAGTATGGTTTAATTGTCAAACTCTAACTTGTTACCGTTATTATAATGAACTGTGAATGACCTAAGAAACTCATTTCTTCATTCATTCAATTCCCTTTGCCAAGGTTTTATTCATCTCAGTCATTATAATCATAGAGCTCAAACTCTTTACCGAGAGTTGACGGATTCCTTATTGGCTAATCATTAATTCTACAAGTATTTAAATTATACCCAATATCCATTCATCTAACACCTTAGAGTATTAGGTGTCTGGAATTAAAGTATAATAAATACATTGTTAATTACTATGACAGTCGCATGTCAAAGGAAACTCTATTACTATGTTCATCTTGAGAATATTCTATTGACAAATATACGGTAATTATAACCATTAGGAATTCTCAAAGTGAGTCAGTTCAATGGTTATATCTCTATATGCACCATTTATATATATAATTTAATAAATGAGATCTATTAATCTTCATCCAATGAAGACCATTATATATATATTGATCTTTCCGGATTATTAATGTCCTTTTTAAAAATCCTATGATCAAGAAAAATTTAGATTAAATTATAAAAGATTTATCTCTCAATATTATGATCACTATCACAATGATAAATCTCTAAATTTAATCAAGGACCTTATTATATTAACATTTTAATATAATAACAATAACAAATTGTTTGACACATGATTGATTGGATTGTGGTCATACTCCTTATTCCCAACAATCTCCTACTTACACGAGAGCCAATCATGATAAATTGGATCTTGGGCATACTATTATCTCAATAAAAATTCCACCATGGGTGTGGTGGAAACTGGATGTAGGTTTCATGACACTAGAAAATCGAACCAGGATACATGCTGGGCTCATTTTCTTCTTCCCTTCTCTGTTTCTATCTAGTTTTAGAGACAAAATGAAAAAAATCTCCTACATAATTAGCTTCTGCGAAAACAGAGCATAAGAACTTCATTTCTGAGTTAACTTGATTTAACTCCCTCTTCTCAAGTTTTAGTAGTTCCATCAATTGGTATCAAGAGCAAAGTCTCAAGAAGTCAAACTTCACAACTTGGAGTAAAGATCCATGACCAATAATATGAGTGCTAACATCATGACATGCACACTCACCGATAGGCAGTCCAACAATAGACCTCCTTACTTCAACGGCAGCAACTACTCATACTGGAAAGAGAGAAGCAAGGGGTACATCACTCAATGTTTGGTCAAGCAAGAAGCAAGCGACAGTAGCATTGTCCACTGCCGAAGCTGAGTATATTGCAGCCTCTTCATGTTGCTCTCAATTATTGTGGTTAAAAATACAATTGGCTGATTACAAACTGATTCATCTAATATTCCTCTATTTTGTGACAATATGAGTGCCATAAATATTTCAAAAAAATCTGTTTTACACTCAAAAACAAAGCACATTGAAGTTAGATTTCATTCCATAAGAGAACATGTGCAAAATAGAAATTTAGATATTCAGTTTGTTAAATCAGAAGATCAACTAGATGATATTTTCTCTAAACCACTGATTGAAGAGAGGTTCTGCAAGTTACGAACTGCATTAGACATCATTGATTCATCTAATATTTCTCGATTTTTTTGATAATCTGGTTTAGCATTTTGTCTCGCAGGTCGAGATGAGATTATTCTGGGCAGATGATGAGTGGGCTTCATTTATTAAATTGTCACTACTTGAAATCGTTGGAGGCTTATCAGATTTGGTAGGTCTAGGATGTTTGCTTGTCTACTCTCAGATGGACCACTTGTGTCCAAGTGTTGGACCTACTTTGGATTGGAATTTAAAATAATTATTTTTTATTTTAACTTGGACTTAATTTTTAAATTGTTTTCAACAATTAACTTTTTTATCTTCTGAAAACTTGGTTTAATTGGGTAAAGCTGTGAAATTTAATTATTTTCAAAAAATTTTCAAACACTTTTAAGGTGAGACCTTTACACTTCTCTAGGTCTATATTAGTGCTCCTTTTGATGCACCGTTTCACACATAAGTCTTTAAATGTGTCTTACTTTGAAGTCTTAGAGACAATCTGTGTCAACATTTCTCTCCTTGAAAGTACCACTCCTAATCATAAGTCTATTGGTTCAGTCCATGTCCAGTTGCACAGGATTGTGAATCACATCATTCTGCCTCAAAGTGGCTCTTTTCAACGAGTCTCATTCTGTGACACACTGGTTATGTTTGCTCTTCTTTTCAAAATTTTCATTTCATTTGCTTGTTTATTGTTGAGGCACATGCATGCATGTGTTAGTTCGAAAAATACTTTACCTTATGCCATGCTCTTCATAAAAAATTTTCAATATTATAATGTTGATTTTGGGGTTGAGATTTCTAGAGAAGTTAATTTTTACATTAAAAGGGGTGGTGCAGTAAAAAGAACAACGACCAAGCGTAGAAGCACTGATGAGGACACCGAAACTCCATCTCAAGGTCATGATCCATTGATTCCTAAGTCCAAATCAACCAAAATTCAAATCATGACCGGTATCATGAAGGATGTACTCCAAGAATTTGTAAATCTGATAGATCTTCTCATCAACTTTGGGGCTGAAAGGAAGAGAGCGGAAGGCATGGAGAAAATTGTGTCCAAGAAGACTAAAGGCCGCATTTGCATTCTCAGAAACTATGTTGAGAAAATTGAAGCTGGGTGTACCATCACTGACAATGAGGATGAGGATGAAGGTTTCGATGACTCCAATTCTAATGCCTAGTTTATCTCATCTCTGATCTAAACAATTTCAAAAAATCTCTATTTTTGTTTTGAGACTTTTTGGTTTTATTTTGTTTATCTATGACTGTAGTCTGTAGACACTTTTACACTTTGCATTGACTGCTACTTCAGACTGACTGTGTTAAGTTGCTAACGAATTTTTTGTAGGGTCTTTCATCTCCTTTCTTGATGACAAAAGGAGAAAAAAAGAAAAAAAAAAGTTAGACTTAGGTTAGGATATTGATGAAGTCTAATGACTTAATGATATATATTGTCTTATGTGTTACTTTGTTTGCTTAATTTTATTTGCCATGTATTACTGTTGCTGTGTTATATTGCTGTGGAATTGGTTTTTGATTGCTTTGAGTTATCTCCATTTCAAGAGTAAGCCTTGATTAAGGGGGACAAATTCTGACATTAAGGAGGAGCACTACACATTTTGGATTATCATAAAAAAAATATTTTCAACTCATTTAAATTAACATTTTAAATTCAATTATCATTTTTTATCATGTTTGTCCTCAAGAGAGAGATTGTTGAGTTAAGTTTGATTTTAGGTTTTATATAAATGATGACAAACATTTTTTGAGATAAAAGCCCAAGTTTGTTTAATATGTGTGCTATGTGATGCAGGCCCATTTGATCACTTCTCAACCCAAGCTCATGTTGCTTCAGCAACTTCAAATGTCACAACTCCTAAACATCAGCCCAATGCTCCTAATAAGCATCATTCAGGATATACAAGTCAAGAAAGAGGGTTCCTAAACATTCATGGTTTGAACAAAAGAAGAAAAAGGTAAAGAGACATTTGGCACTATTATGGGACAGTTGTAACTCTAGGAAAGCAACAAAAATACAAGGACAATACTACTCCACAAAGGACATCAGTAAAACAATATTCACAAAGTTGGGTAGAGAAAAATAAAAATGCAAAGCTATGAACAGCAGTTAGAATGACTCAAATATGAAAATGCTATGCATGTCAAGGAAAATAGCAAATCCAAGGACAGCAGAGTTGGTAGAGCAGCTCCTTAAGCAAACAGAGTTAGTGGAGCGGAATGAAAAAAATATTGCATGCCGACGAAGACAGCTTCAACGGACAGAATCAAGAAAGGAATTGAAAGAGGCAGTGTATAAATTGGAAGAACAAGCTACATCTATAAAGCTGGCCTCACTTTAACATTGGAAGATAAGGAAAAGAGAGAGATATATTAGGTTGTAGTTCATTAGTATTGGTGTTTGTAATCTGTTTGATTATAGTGAAAATTTCACCATGGTTGTGGTGGAGACTAGATGTAAGTTTCAGCCACTATGAAACCGAACTAGGATACATGCTGGGCTCATTCTCTTCTTCCCTTCTCTGTTTCTATCTAGTTTTAGAGACAAAACGAAAAAAATCTCTTGCATAATTAGCTTTCGCGAAAATAGAGAATAAGAACTTCATTTCTGAGTTAACTTGATTTAACCCCCTTCTCAAATTCTAGCAGTTCCATCAAAATTAAATTTTTAAACTAATAAACTAATAATTAGAACAGTTCAATGACCAATTTAATTTTAAAAACTTTGGTCATTACAACTAAAAAAGGACAAAGAAATAGAAAAGATGAACTCAATTCTCTTCTAAACTTTAAATACCTTTATTGAATATATATTAATTTGAGTATCGAT
>NC_029790.2:125129382-125151331 GCF_000816755.2 Arachis ipaensis
ATTGGAGATTGGAGATGGCTCTTATTTTCTAGAAGGCGGACGCTCCCATAAAGTGGGTCTAAAACACTTTTTGTAAAGATGCTATAAGTGTTACAATATGATTGGATATATTGATTAAACCGGTTTAACAACTTAAATTTTAAGAAATAAAAAAAAATCGATTTATTTTAATAGAACCTGCAAAGTGTAAACCATTTTTTATGAACCACACTGAGTCACTCCCCCACTGCAATGAAAACCCATACCTAACCCTAAGACGGCCACCTTCTTCCCTCTTCTTCTTGGTTGAACGCCGGCGTCGCTATCACCAGTCTTATTGGTGTCGGCATCACTGCTTCGTTCTCACTTCTCCTCATGCGTTGTTGCTGCTACTCCTTTCTTCTCCTGCGCCATCAACGAAATCTCTCCAAGGTGCCTCTCCGCCGTCTGTGCTTGCATCCTCTCTTTCGTCCGCTTCTCTTGTTCTGATAAATCCGTTTCTCTACTTTGTATACTCCTTTTCTCATGTTTTCCTTTTTTTCAATCAATCACATTAAATTATTTTTTTTTTTTGCTACAATAGTCACCAATATCTTATCTTTTATCGTTTAATTTAGTAAAGTGAATGCCTCTGTCTTTCATATTGTAAAAAATTTTGATTTTGTGAGAGAATGTTTATGTAAATAAAAATTTTGATTCTGAGATTACCGTCCTGCACTTTAATTTTATGAGTAATCTAAAACTTGTGAGTAACCTTATTTATTTTTAAATAGGTTGTTTATGTCGAAATGTCTGGATGCTTTGACCTTTTTTATTCTTAATTTGCTTGGTCTCTTGATTGTTGTAATGGGGTGTTTAGTTTTTATTTTACTTGTAGTTGGATTTAATTTGATATGGTATGTGGAGTTGTTGGAGTTGATGGTTTGTTTGGAGTTTTTCTCAACTTATATTTATTATTGTTCTTATACAATGCAGCTGTCAGCTCCACCTCTCATCCTTTTTTATTTGATTTGTCTACCACTTTACCATGAATTTGTATTTTTCTTTAGTTTGCACAGTAGAGTTAAGGTTTCTTTGGTTAGTTTTTTTTGTTATCATCACTAAACATTGAATTTGTTGCTATTTGCTGAAAACGATGGCGCTGAGAAGGGAGAGCAACGCGGGTGCACTCTGGCATTGGCAAAGAGAACAACGCACAGAGAGGGGAGAAGAACGGTGTTGAGAGAATGAGCAGTGAACACGACGCGGAGAGAAAGACTGAAAACGATGCCGGTTGCTGGGCTGGACGGCGACGACGGAGACTATTGAAGAGTAGAGGTGGTGATTTTGTTACAAGAGAAGGAGAGGAAATGATGGTGGCGGATGGCAATGAGAGAAGAGGGAGAGAGAATATGAGAATTTTCAAAATAAATTTATAATGAGAGCATTATAGTAATTTTTTATTTAAAAAAAATAATTCACTTGTTCTAATATCATTAATTGGTTCAAATAAAAAAATCATTAAAATAAACCGAATTTAATTAATGCCACATGTCAAGTATTAATTGGTGGAAATTTTATGTCTTTAAAAAAAGACGTTTCTTATATCTTTATAGTAGTGGCTTCCTTTCTAGAATTATTCTTCAAATTACTAATAGATAATAACTCCAAATTCTTATGCTGCCAGCAGAAAACAAAATACCGAGCAACTCTACGATTGTCCTTCTAATAGTTTTCTTTCACGAAGTTATTAACCCATCAAATGTCTGATGACCTCTTTTAAGGTTCTCCAACCGAGTTCCGAATTGGAAAAGATCCCTTGTAGATGACCCATCTTCCTTCAATGCATCTGCCGCAGCATCTTTGAGCTCACGAATTCTTTGTCGAATCCCATTTGTTTCTTCACCAACCATTAAACCCTTTACCACCATAGCAATCTCATCTCTTTCTACAATGCCATCGCTATTAAACTTGGGCCTCAGACCCACTTTGAGGCCTTCAGTTAACAAAACAGCATTCATTCTTTGCTCGGCAAACAATGGCCAAGTTATCATTGGCACTCCCATCACAATGCTCTCGAGTGTAGAATTCCAACCACAGTGTGTAAGGAATCCACCAGTTGAACTGTGACTAAGGATCTGTGTCTGTGGGGCCCAATTAACAAGAACCAACCCTTGTCCTTTGGTTCTCTCCAGAAAGCCACGTGGCAAGAAACTCAAAGGGTCAACGTTTTCAGCACCGAGATAAGCCGCATTAGCCGAATCACTCGGCGCTCTCAAAACCCATAAAAACTTTTGACCGCTTAGCTCCAAACCCAAAGCCATCTCATTGACCTGTTCTTGACACAGAGTGCCTCCGCTTCCAAACGAAACATACAAAACAGAATTGGGCCTTTGGTTATCAAGCCACCGCACACACTCAGGCCCATTTGGGTCACTATTGGGCCCAGTTTGTATTATTGGCCCAACAAGATAAACAGGAGTGTTCTTCTTTCCGTGTTCTTCTTCTATGGCTATGGCGGTTACTCGCTCGATCTCTGAGAAGCTGTTAACCAAGAAACCATCAGCAAGAGACAACAACCTCTTGGACAATCTAAGAATGAGATCGTAAGAGATGCTGGATCTATCACGAAAATGCTCAGGGAGATCGTGACCGTAGATCGGGATGCAACCTGGAATACGAATGAGTTCTTTGTGATCTCTGTATTCACACGAAACTTGGTTGTGCAAAGTTTTCAGATGCAAGAACAATGAAAGCGTCATGGCGGAAGGAGGGAAGTAAATGTAAGCTGAGAGGTTGAGGCTGATATCTTTTGCTACTTGGAGAGCTTCGCTTGCGAAAGTATCTGCCACCAAAGCAACAAAGGGAGTGGTTGAATGCAGTTGGTGCAGCGTGGCACGGAAAGAAGGCATGGATTGGGACACTGCGAGTTGGATTTGAACGGCGGGGGGAACATCTTGGGGTAAGTCTTGCTTGTTGATTGGAGGGAGGAAAATGTGGTCAACGGTGGTGGAAGAAGGAAGAGATTGGAGGAGGGAGATGGTGGCGGGAGGAGGTGAATCAATGGTGGGGAAGATGCAGGTAACATGGATGTTGTGATGGAGATGAACGAGTCTCTTGCAAAACTCGAGAATGGAAGCTTGATGGCTAAACGCTGGAATTGAGATTGCTGCTATATGAGTTATTTTTGCCATGGATATGATCTGTTTTATTTAATTGCTTAGTTTAGGTTTTGGGGAAGTTCATGTATACATACATATATATGAGTGCGACTTCAGGTGGTCATTACATAGTGGCAGGCCAAAGTTGACTTCATTACTATTTAACAAGACAGGTCAAATTGTACAGCCATATATCATGTTATTCAAATTAGGGGTGTGCATGGCCCGGTCCGGTCCGAAGACCTGGCCCGGTCTCGAACACTTTAGGGGCTAACTTGGTATGATTTCATCGGGTTTAGGGCCGGGTATAGGTCTCAAAAATAGACCCGGTCATAATTTCGGGCCGGGTCCGTGCCATAGTTCAGGTCACCCGAAATTGGCCCGGTCATCATACATAATTAATATTTTGTGTTATTAGTGATGGATGATGGCTATTATTATGTGAAATTTAAGTGTTGTAAACCTTAATATTTTGTGTTATTAGTCATTATATATAAGACTATAAGTTAATATTTTATGTTTAAAATGCATAAGACTTTAGACTAATGCATAATCTTGTTTTATTTGTATTGATTTAAATATTTGGTGTTATTAGGCAATATTAGTATTGATTATGGTTATGCTTTAATTTTAAAGAAGAGTTGGTTCTTAGTATATTTTTCTAAGTAAATTTTACCATGTCAAATAATGATTGGAGTCTTGGAAATTTGGATATTTTTACATGCTAACTTACAAGAAGGTATCAAGGTAATATAATGTTAACAGCCCGGTTTTCACCCGGTATAATCGTGGCCCGAAAGTGTATAGGTTTCATCGGGTCTAGGGTCGGGTTCGGGTCTAAAAAATAGGCCCGTTATATATTTCGGGTCGGGTCTGGGTCACACCAAACCCGGTTTCACCCGGCCCATGCACACCCCTAATTCAAATGAGGTAGTTCATTTTCATCTCCACTTTCTTCGCCCACATGGCTAAAATCGACAAGATGTCGATCACAAATTAAGAAATTCAACTTGCCTCGACAAAATCAGTATTTGTGTAGTAGAAAAAATTACCAAAAGTACCCATAAGAGTTTTTGAACATTGACAAAAGTACATATAAATTAAGGAAATTAACGCTATACTCATGAAAGATGGGTTCAGTATAACAAAAGTATCCAAATCATAATTTTTTGTTGATTTTTTAATAAAATTTTTAAACTACCCTACACTCAACCTCAACTCACTTTTTCAACCTTTCATAACTCAATTTGCACCAACTTTTGCCATAGAGTCCAAAACTACTCCTATAACAAACCAGACCAAAATCAATGGTAGTGGTGGTGGTAGAAGATCGGACCTCAACCGATTCACTCATAAGTTTATAATCCATACACAAACCAAATTAATCAAACACAAAAAAATACTCAAAACATAAAAATTTTCAAATCCATTCATGCAATTTCAATTCACTTTAGCAAAACTAGAAATAGAAAAAGCCATCAACCATAAAAAATTAACAAATCCATTCATCAAATTTGAAATTTATTTCAGCAAAAATCAGAAGTAGAAGTAGCCATCAACTGGATCTTCTGTAAATCAATCTCAGCCTTCATAAAAAATAGAAGCAGATTTAAAAAAAAAAATAGAACAGTATCATTTTAGTAGTAACTAAATCAATTTCTGAAAAGAAGAAAAATAAAATAAAAATATTTTAAAAAAATACATTTTTCTTCACCGGCCGACTGTAACATCGTCAATGGCAGAACCTCCATCCACAGTGCCGCCTGATAAACCCCATTTATAGGGTTTATCTTGTGTTTAATTTAGGAGATTTTACAACCTTTTACCCACATTTATTCAATAAAATAGCATGGTTTCCTGATTATCTTCTAATTTGTGCTTAAGTGTGAAAACATGCTTTCTAGGCCTTTAATTAGCTAAATTTAATTCACCTTTGATTCCACTAGATGCCTTGATTTGTTTCTTAAGTGATTTTAGGTTGAAAATGCTAGGAATGGATCAAAGGAATGGAGAGGAAAGCATGCAAAGTGGAGAAATCATGGAAAAGCAATGATTTGGGATAAGATCAACGACGCGCATGCGTAGCAGATGCGACCGCGTGAAATGGTGACGTCGCATGGCGACGCGTACGCGAACATGACGCGTACGCGTGGATGGAAAATTGTCAATCGACGCGCACGCGCACTGTACGCGTACGCGCCGATGTCCGCACGTGACTCACTTAAAGGCAAAACGCTGGGGGCGAATTTTAGGCTTCCCAGGCCCAAATCCAACTCACTTTTGATGCTATTTAACCCAAGGAATGAAGAGGAATCAACACACTTTAGACACTAGGTAGTTTTATATTAGTTTTGGAGGGAAAGTTAGTTTTAGAGAGAGAAGCTATCACTTCTCTTTAGAATTAGGATTAGGTTTAGATCTAAATTTACTTCTTCTTCTTCTCTCAATTATCCTCTTTCATCCTTGATTGTTCTCTTGTACTTGTAGCATTCTACTTCTCTTGTAATTCCTTTGTATTGTTAGTTGTATCTTATGAACTTTCTTTTGTAGGTCTACATTTCTTCTTCAATGCAATTGGTAAGTTCTTTGTTGTTTCATAATTGTTTTGCATTTCTATTGTTAATCTCTTACTTTTGTAGTTGTAGATTCCTTTAATTCTTGCAATTAATAATGTTTGCCTTTATTGCCTTCCATGTGTTTGTTAAAATGCTCCTTTTAGTTATGAGTTAGATTTTTGTTCCTCTTGGCTTAGGAAGGTAACTTAGGAACTCTTGAGTTACTAATGTCCAAGTAATTGACGATTAGGAGCCATTAACTCTAGATCTCACTAATTGATTTGGTGGAGAACTAGGAGTTATGGACTTGGATTGATATAGCTCACTTGACTTTCCTCTACTATTAGTTAGGGGATGACTTAGTGGGATTGATCCTTGCCAATTCTCATGTTGTGGTTAGGGATAAGGATAGAGATCCTTGACCCCCAAACCTTGCCAAGACCCTCATAGTTATTAGTTTACTTCATTGCCATTTACATTTCATGTCCCTTATCAAAACCCCAAAAATAACTTGATATGGTCGTCATTAATACGAGTTATAACTCGGCCTCATAACCGTTATCAATATATACTATAACTCATTATTATCCCTTACTGCTCGGACTTTATGAGCCACAGCTCAGTGACATCAATACTCCTATCATAACCGACATCCCAAACGGCACAATAAAGTCGGTTACAATATCAATCATCGCAGAAACCGACGATTTATTGCCGAGAATGCAACGGATGAAGAATTCATCATATAAAGCAAGGTAAAGTGTTCTTTTCATATGGATTCAAACAAGATAATATACTGACTTAAGCTTCAGAGTGCCTTTGCAAGTACACTCCTCCTCCTCTTCATTGCTCATACTTTCACACCACGACACGACAGAAAAGCTCGGATCCAAGAGTTGGACGTTCAACCTTTGAGGACATTGCTCGGTTGACACCTCTATTTCGCAAGCAAGATCAATTGGCGCCCACCGTGGGGCCGAAGATATAGAATTCTTTCTTTTGGTCCCATTGTTTTCTCTCGTACCTATGGCTGGCGTACCACCTCCTTCACTATCCGAACTTATGCGGATGGTAGCCGAGCTACAACAAGCCAATCAAATAATGGCTGCTCAAATAGCTGAACTGAATCATGTTCGGATAGAACATAACGGCGCTCACCACCAGCAGCCAGAGGATAATGAACATCATTCCCAACCCTCTCACGTCTCGGAGACTGTCCAAGCTAACGAAGTTCAGCCCGAAGATGAAAAGGAAGAGTCCGATGAACTTGTAGGACCCTTCACAGAAGAAGTGATGAACTTTGAATTGCCAGAGAGATTCACCCTGCCACTAACTTTCACACCTTATGATAGGCTCGGAGACCCGAAGAAATTCCTCAAAAAGTTCCGATCCATAATGATCGTCAACGGTGCATCAGATACTGTTTTATGCCGTTGTTTTCCAAATTATTTAGACGGTCCTGCACTTGATTGGTTGTGTGCTTTGCCTGCAGGTTCTGTTTCGCAATTTCAGCAACTGGCCAAGCTGTTTGAAGAACACTTCGCCGGATCCGCAATATACCTGCATGACTTTGACTATCTGAATACTATCAAACATGGGCAGAACGAAAGTCTGAAGGACTACATGACTCGCTTCACAAAGTCGCCATCGGTATACCCGACCTCCATCCTGAAGTCCATTTGCACGCAATCAAAAGCGGCCTCTGACCTGGAAAGTTCCAAGAAACAATTGCGGTAGCCAAGCCCAAAACCCTTGCCGAGTTCCGGGAGAAAGCCAAAGGACAAATCGATATCGAGGAGCTCAGACAAGTTCGGAAGTCTGACAAAATAAGCTACAGAGACGACGATAAAACTTCAAATAGTAAGAAAAGTTTTAAACTAACCCCTCGTTTTGACTCTTATACGCAGTTTAACGCTAAGCGGGAGGATATCATCAAAGAGATTCTAAACTCAAAACTCATCAAGCCACCAAGAAAGGTCGGCACCTACCAAGACACTAAGAACGTAGACAAATCTAAGTATTGTGCCTTCCATCAGAAGCACGGCCACACCACTGATGACTGTGTAATAGCAAAGGACCACTTAGAACGCTTAGCTCGGCAAGGTCATCTGGATAAGTACATCGGAAGTCACATCCAAAAACGTTCCACACCTTCCAGGAACGAGGAATTATCAGAACAACAGCACAGAGGAAAAGAAAAGGCAACTGCGAATAGTTATGAAAAGCCCCGAGGAGTCATTAATTATATTTCAGGAGGATACGCAAGTTGAGGCTCCTCAAACTCGGCAAGAAAAAGGTCATTTCGAGCAATATGCTCATTAGAAGGACCACTGAACGAAACAGAAACTCCAACACAACTACCGCAGCTCACATTTACACAAGCAGACTACAACTCTAATATATAGAACTTGGATGACCCCGTAGTTATGACTCTTCAGTTGGGAGACCTACTGGTCAAGAAAGTACTGCTAGATCCTGGAAGCAGTGCCGACGTTCTATTCTACTCGACATTTCAAAAAATGAAGCTCAGTAACAACATTCTCCAGTCAACAGGGGGAGATCTGGTCGGATTCTCAGGCGAACGAGTCCTAATAATAGGGTCAGTGTGGTTACAAACCACACTGGGTGAGCATCCTCTTTCAAAAACTTGTGATATTCAGTATTTAGTAGTAGACTGCTTCAGTCCATATAATATTATCCTTGGCCGCCCTTTCTTAAACAAGTTTGGCGCCATTGTATCTACAGTTCACCTGTGTGTTAAGTTCCCCTTGCAGGACGATCATGTTGTCACAATCCATGGAGATCATAAGGAAGCTCGGCAATGTTACAACATTGGCATGAAGTTCCAAAATTATTTGAAACAGCAAGTTAACAATGTCGACCTCACAAACAATAGCTCGACATTAGCCGACCTAGATCCGAGAACCGACTTCCGAGAAAGACCAACTTCGTCCGACGACTTACAAAAAGTATATTTCAACAATGACCCTAACAAATTCACTTTTGTAGGTAAATCAATGAGCAAAGAGGAGCTAAACGCCATCACCACCTTCCTACATGAGCAAGCCTACTTATTTGCATGGAAGCCTTCAGATATGCCCAGCATAGACCCACATATCATCAGCCATAAACTAGTTATAAACCCATCTGCGAGACCTGTACAGCAAAAGAAAAGAAAACTCGGCGAAGAAAAATGAAAGCATCGTTGGAAGAAACACAAAAACTGATAACCGCCAACTTCATCAAAGAGATCAGATTTACCATCTTGTTAGCCAATGTGGTTATGGTAAGGAAACAAAACGGTAAGTGGCACATGTGCGTCGACTTTACAGACTTAAACAAAGCATGCCCAAAGGACTCGTATCCTTTACCATCCATAGACTCTTTGGTAGATAACGCTTCCGGTTACGCTACCTTAAGTTTCATGGATGCCTATTTAGGGTACAACCAAATACTTATGCATCCCTCTGATCAATGTAAAACAACTTTTATTGCTGACTTTGGAAACTACTGTTATAAGGTTATGCCTTTTGGACTAAAGAATACAGGAGCAACTTACCAACGTCTTATGGATAAAGTTTTCACCAAACAAATTGGCAGGAACATCGAAGTTTATGTTGATGATATGGTCGCCAAAACAAAGGTCGGCGATAACCATATTCACGACTTAATAGAAATATTCAGCCAGATACGCCACTACAACATGCGCCTGAATCCGGAAAAATGTGCTTTTGGAGTACAAGGTGGTAAGTTCTTGGGATTTTTATTAACGAACAGGGGCATTGAGGCAAACCCGGACAAATGCCGAGCAGTTGTGGATATGACAAGCCCAAAGACTATAAAAGAAGCGCAATGCCTCACAGGAAGGCTTGCTGCATTATCAAGATTTGTACCTTGTTTAGCTTCAAAGTCTAACCCTTTTTTCCAAACAATTAAAAAGAAAAACAAATTCCAGTGGACCGACGATTGTGAAAGAGCTTTTAACACATTAAAAACAACTCTCTCACAACCACCAATTCTACAAAAACTCCTTCAAGGGGAAGATTTATTTCTGTACTTATCAGTTACTGATTGGGCAATAAGCTCTGCTCTTGTCACAGAAAGAAGTAAAATTCAGCACCCAGTTTACTTCGTCAGCAAAACACTCCACCATGCCGAGCTTAATTATCCGAGAATAGAGAAGCTAGCCTTAGCATTAGTCTTCTCAGCACGAAGACTCCGACCTTATTTTCAAAGTCATGTCATCAATGTCAGAACAGATCACCCACTACGACAAGTGCTACACAAGCCCGACATTGCAGGGAGACTTATAAAGTGGTCAATCAAACTATCCGAGTTCGACATCAAATATCAGTCTAGAGGGGCAATTAAATCACAATTTTTAGCCGACTTTATTGCAGAGCTTACAATACCATCAGAGGATGACCACACAAAACAATGGACTTTGTACATAGATGGCTCATCCAACAAAGAAGGATGTGGCGCTGGGATACGACTGGAAGCCGATGATGGTTACGTCCTCGAGCATTCCTTACACCTATCTTTTAAAGCCAGCAATAATCAATCCGAGTATGAAGTTCTAGTCGCAGGACTCCGGCTTTGCCTGGATCTCCAAATATACACAATCAAGGTATACTGTGACTCTCTGTTGGTTGTTCAACAGGTAAACGACCTGTTTCAAGTAAGAGATCCTCTTCTATCTAAATATTTACTATTAGTCAAAGATTTACTTTCACAATTTAAAAAGTTTGAAATAGAACACATACCAAGATATCAAAACCAAATAGCCGATATTTTATCAAAGCTCGGAAGTACTCAGTCCGAGATCTCTACATTACATCAATTTACTATAAAATGCCCAAGTGTTGACCTGACAGAAGTGCTAAGTGTTACTCAGGAAAGTGATTGGCGGACAGATTTCATAAATTATCTACAAACATCACACATTCCAGAAAACATTGAGAATGTTAAAAAGTTCCGAAGACAAGCCACCTTCTTCACATTACTAAACGGAGCCTTATATAGACGAGGATATACTCGCCCTTTACTCAAATGCCTCAGCAGATCTGAAGCCGAAATAGCACTGTCGGAAGCACATGAGGGGATCTGCGGAACACACACAGGAGCTCGGAGCCTAACATCCAAAGTCCTCCGTGCCGGCTTCTTTTGGCCATCACTAAAACAAGACAGTGAAAACAAAGTTAGGACCTGTACAAATTGCCAGAAGCACACACCAACCATCCACATTCCAGCAGAGGATATGCATCATAGCGATGTCACATGGCCTTTCAACCAATGGGGATTAGACATTCTCGGCCCGTTCCCTACGGCGCCGAGCCAAGTAAAATTTCTAATAGTTGCAATTGACTACTTCTCAAAATGGGTCGAAGCCCAACCTTTAGCTAAAATAACGTCACACCAAATGATATCTTTTGTTTGGAAGAACATAATTTGCCATTTTGGCATTCCTCATCATATCATAACTGACAATGGTTGCCAGTTTGTCAATCAGAAATTTTAATCTTTTTTGCAGCACCTCAAAATCAAACAACATTTCGCCTCTGTTGAACATCCTCAGACAAACGGGTTAGCAGAGGCAGCAAATAAAGTAATCTTGCACGCACTCAAGAAGAAGCTTGACGACGTAAAAGGGCTATAGGCCGACCTCATACCAGAAGTCCTATGGGGATACAATACAACACCACAATCATCAACAAAAGAGACGCCATTCCGACTTGTCTATGGCTCTGAAGCAATGATACCACTAGAGATCTCCCAAAGCTCAGTTAGGACACAACTCGGCAACCATAATGAAGCCCAGCGAGCCGAGTTAGATGTCATTGAAGAAATCCGAGATATAGCCACATTGAGACAACGCGCCGCCCAGCAAACATTATCTTGGTGCTACAATAAATCGGTTAGAAGTCGAACATTCGACAAAGGAGACTTGGTCATTCGAAAGACAGAAGTCGCCCGACGTCCACCATCACACGGTAAGCTAGCCGCAAATTGGGAGTGCCCGTATCGAGTTACACAGGTCCTCGGCAACAGAGCATATAAACTAGAAACACTAAACGGTACAATCCTACCCAACACTTGGAATGTATCTTCCTTAAAGAAATTCTATAGTTAAAACTCAGGGACAGGCTTGTACTCTTTTTCCTACTACCAAGATTTTATCCCTAAAGGGTTTTCCTTGGAGAGGTTTTAACGAGGCTAGCCTACCTGAACATTTGTATCCAAACAATTACCAACATTACTATATGAATAGAATCTATTTCATTCTTTTTATATAACAACTTTCTCACTATATCATTCCAATGTTTGCTTTTACAATAAATATCATAGATACAGATTCATCTATGGTTTCAAAAAGACGAGTATCCTCGCCTATTTTCAATCCGAGCATTATCGGCAAACCCTATAAAGGAATATTTCTAACAGAAAATTTCCATCAATTACGCTAAGGCCCATCAAACGCTTAAAATCCAATTTGGCCCCAAATAAACAACAAGTCAAACAACTCTATTCGTAAGCTACAAAATAGCGAATACTTGTTTAGCAAATATCAATAAGTCTTCACCAAATAGCCCATCAAAATACAAACAAACATAAACAGTACTAAAGATAAATTACAACAAGATCTTAAACATTCTCTGCCTCATCCTTGGCAACGCCATCATCATCAACCATTTTGTCATCTCGAACGATCTTCCCAGGATCCATCTCAAAAAGATCGGCATCAGGCACAAGGAACTTCGCCTGTAAAGACACCCTCTCAAAACCCTCAACAAACGAATCTAAGATCTCATCACTCGTTGTCTTCTCTATTTCTTTAAGCTTAGCAGTTACCTCAATAAGTCGAGCTTCCATGCTCGCCAAGTTAGCTTCTTTCTTTTTCAAATCCTCAACATCATTGGCATAGTTCTCCTTGGTCTCCTTCAATTGTTTTTCAGTTTCAGCCAGCTTATTCTGGGGCTCGGAAACATCACCTTTAGACTTATTCAACTCTTCTTTCAACAACAAAACCTCATTCTTCTCCACCAGCACCTTTTTATGCTTCAGCTCCTGACTACGACCTAAACTAGCTAACCTCAAACCAACCACCTACAAACCACAATGAATAACAAGAAAATATATAACAAAATTCCCAACAAACACAACAACCATAACACAATTAAAAGACCTTACCTGCATATACTGACTAACAGCCATTTCGCCAACCTCATTCGCCAATGATACATCAGCTTCAGACTGACAATGCTCATCCGCAACAGCCATATAGGGATACTCCTTCCCCCATACAGATAAACCTTCACTATGTTCGGCCATTTCATGTAACTTTTTCTGATTCACAACAAAAGCTTGAATCTCCTCTAAAGAAACCCTTTGTTCCTTCTCGCTAGTATCCTCGGACACATCGACCACATTCGATTTCCTCTTCTTTGCAATCACCTTCCTCCGGCCCTGCTGAGGTTGGCTAACTTCTCCAACTCCACCCCCTTTTCGCGATTGGACGACGACACCTCTTTCTCCAAGTTCTTACTTTTAAAACAGGACCGAAGTGAAGCAGCCGACACCCCAGGATACTTACCACCTGCAGATTCAAAAAACAAAATAGCAACTCAGTAAGGCTCAAATACACAAGTAAATCAATAACACATATACACAACTCACCCATATAATCTACCACAGCAGCCCTATTTTCCTCCCACTTTAACAGTTCAAACATCGAGATCAAATTTTTTCGATCAATTTGTTCCACCAAAAACACAATCAAGCAAACATTCCTCGAAGATATAATCTCCGGTCCGAGTATATTTTGGGGTTCCGAGCACCAAAATAACGGAAACTTCTCGGCCAGATTTTCATCTATGAAAAAAGGAAAATCTTTTTCCAAACCTCTAACTTTGAAATACATCTCCTTAAAATATTTAAAAGAGGATTTATACAACCTGAAAATGCCAAAACCTGGGGTGCTATTGAAGTTTATCCAACCACCCTTCCACACCCCCTTGGCTTGAAATAACGAAAAGAACAAGTCAACAGATGGCACCTCTTCCAGAAATTCCATCAGAATTTCAAAAGAACAAAGGAACGCCCACCCATTTGGATGAAGCTGTGATGGAGCACAGTTTAACTGCTTCAAAACCTGACATTCGAAGTCTGTAAATGGCAACCTCACTCTCAGCTCTTCAAGGACACAGCTGTACATGTAGAAAAACTCAAATCCCCTCCCCCGGTGGTAGACCCTATCATCAACACTACATGGCAACAACTCAATTTGAACTCCAGAGCCAGCCCTTACTACCTTAGTTACATCCACCTCTTTCACAGCAGCTTCATCACAAAACAACGACACCCGAGACTTCACATCCTTCCCAACCCAGTCATAGGACCAGTCTATCTTATCCTTTTTCTCCTTTTCAAACCCCATCAAACAACAAAAACCAGCATGCAACCAGAAAACATAAAAGAGAAGAATGAAGAAAAAAATCAAAAGAAGAGAGACAAAACCATACCTCTCTTACTCATTCTTCACAAAGAAGTAGAAAATCAAACGCCAAAAATACCCAGGTAAAACTCCAAGCAGCAGAATTAATAATCCCAAAAGCAAAAAATGTTCCAAGTGATAAACTGCCTCAGTCACATCAAACGACGAAAGCCACATTGGAAACCAACAACACTTTAATGCAACCACTATTTCTCTCTCCTCTGGACACGACTCCCCACGTCAACAAAAATAAACCTCTTTTAATGAAGTACATTGAACTGGAGGCTCACTCAGTAAACCACTCAACCGAGTTATAACTCATCACAAAGCTCAACCTGTTTCATTAAAAAACTCTCCTCAGGCTAAGCTTGGAGGCTGTGATATGGTCGTCATTAATACGAGTTATAACTCGTCCTCATAACCGTTATCAATATATGCTATAACTCATTATTATCCGTTACTGCTCGGACTTTATGAGCCACAGCTCGGTGACATCAATACTCCTATCATAACCGACATCCCAAATGGCACAATAAAGTCGGTTACAATATCAATCATCGCAGAAACTGACAATTTATTGCCGAGAATGCAACGGATGAAGAATTCATCATATAAAGCAAGGTAAAGTGTTCTTTTCATATGGATTCAAACAAGATAATATACTGACTTAAGCTTCGGAGTGCCTTTGCAGGTACACTCCTCCTCCTCTTCATTGCTCATACTTTCACACCACGACACGAAAGAAAAGCTCGGATCCAAGAGTTGGACGTTCAGCCTTTGAGGACATTGCTCGGTTGACACCTCTATTTCGCAAGCAAGATCATAACTCATAACCAATAACAAGACACTTCATTGTAATTCCTAGGGAGAACGACCCGAGGTTCAATACTTCGGTTTATAAATTTAGGGGTTTGTACTTTTGACAAACAATCTTTTGTATGAAAGGATTATTGATTGGTTTAGAAACTATACTTTACAACGAGATCTCAATTGTGAAATTCTAAACCGTCACAAAGTCCGTTCATCACCGCCTCCCTTTCTTCTCTGATTTTTCTTTACCGAACCCACTCTTTGCATGCAAGAGTACCACGACCCCTCTCTCTTCTCAGGTGTGCGACGACGATGTTTTCCTCGGTTGGGTCAGACACGCCACGACGACGTTCTCCTTGGTTGCAACAGGCGCGCCACGGCAGCATTTTCCTCAGATTGGGTCACAGGTGTGCGATAAAGGTGTTGTAGTCACCTTAATAGTGAGAGGGAGAAGCAGTGAGAGGGGAAGAGATTGGCGGTAATGGAGTAGGTGGGTGGCGGACGGCAATGAGAAGGTAGGAGGAGAGTTTTCTGTGACTCTGTGAGGGTTTTTGAGGGATAAGTGAGGAGAGAGGAAGAAGAGAAGAGAGGGAGTGACGGTAGAATGGGGTTAGGGTGGGGTAGTTTAGGAATTTTATTAAAAAATTTGGATTTGGATACTTTTGTCATACGGAACCCATCTTTCATGGGTACAACGTTAATTTCCTTAGTTTATGGGTACTTTTGTTAGCGTTCGTAAATTTCATGGGTACTTTTGGTAGTTTTTCCTTGAGATAGAGTTGAGATTTATCATTCCGGAGAAATTAACATCTCTGAACCTCAATGTTCTTTCTCATCTTATCTTTTTAATTGATTGATTACTACTTTCATTTACTGCTTTATTTAAATTCTACAATTGAGATCTATTTACTACTTATGTTCCTAATTTATTTATGAGCATTGTTGTCATTTTATTTTTATTTCCAGTCATTTAATTCTAGTCCATTTATTTTACTATCCAGTATTCAATTGCTTGTTTATGTTCTTTGATTAAATCACCATTCAATTATGAATTATCTAACTGGAATAGTCAATTGATTATTGTTGCTTGATCCATTAATCCTCATGGGAACGATAACCCATTCATCATAGTATTACTTGATGCAATCCAGTGCACTTGCCAGTAGTTTGCGGATAGGATAGTGTAAAAAATAATTTTTGGAAAGATAATTGAATTCCAAAATTTAAAAGCTTAAATTAATAAACTCATCAGGTAAGTAGGATTTTAGAAATAGGATTGTTTTTCACAGATTTTTTAACTGTTTCAGATGGTTAGGACATGGCTAAACTCCAAGAATGACTTCCTGAAAGAGATGACCTAGAAAATTATAGCTCTATCCCCTCTTTCCCCATAAAAGCAAAGTGATCAGATTGCTTGGGCCCCCACTTTAGATGGGCTTTTTTCACTGAAAACTGCCTACTAATATCTCCAAGCAGATTCAGGAATGTAAAGCAGAAGTTTCAACCTCATTTGGCACTGGAGGGGTCCTGAACATATTAGGTCATTCATGTGGCTCCTAGTTCACGATGCAATTCTCACAAATGTGAAAAGAAAGAGAAGACACTTGGCAAATTGTTCAGCTTGCCCTCGGTGCAACCATAGTGATGAGACATCAATTCATGTGCTCCGAGATTGTCCCTTTGCTAAAGCAATTTGGTGTATCCTGCAGCCTCAATGCCCTGCTAATGACTTCTACTCCCTTGAAAGAGTTGAATGGATCATTAGAAACTTGTCTCTCCGTAACGTCTGGTCGTGCACCTTTGGTGTGGCGGTCTCATCCCTTTGGTTCTTCTGCAATAAGCTGGTTTTTGAAGGATCTACCTCCAACCCCATGCTTATGGTAGAATCTATAAAAGTTAGGAGTTCGGTCATTAATAAAGTGATGAAATGCAACCTTATCCCAAGGAAGTCACACATCAACAATAATCATCTTATTAGGTGGTATCTTCTGTCAGAAGGTGTTATCAAGATCAATGTTGATGGGTCCTTTTTCTCACATATAAATAATGCCTCGTGTGGCGGTGTCATTCGTCATCATTTAGGTAAGTTCATAAAGGCCTTCTCATGTAACTTAGGAAGCTGCTCCATAATGCATGCTAAATTATGGGCCATTATCAAAGCGTTGCAAATTGTTATATCAGAGAACTTTAGGGATATCGTCATTGAATCAAACTCCTTGATGGCCATAAATTTCATCAAAGATGGCTCACCTCCCCACCATCCGTGTGCTGCTCTCCTTGAAGACGTTCACAATATGGTAAACCGTATCCATCTGGTGCATTGGAACCATACTCTCCGAGAAGCTAAGTCTGTTGTTGACATCCTAACAAAGAAAGGTCATACTTTACCTTTTGGCCTCCATACTTTCGAGTTGGCCCCCTCAGGCATCATTCAAGCTTTGTCCTTTGATAGTTTTGGCTCCCTTAGATTAAGATGATGTAATTAGTATTACTGTTTTTTGTTTGTTTTGTTTATTTCTTTGGGGTCCTTGACCCCCTATTCTCCAAAAAATAGTAAAACAACCCTCCAATTCATAATCTCGTATTCTCCTCCTTTAATTAGATATGTGCCTATTTAAATTTTGTATCTATGAGGTATTTTCTTGTTTTGCAATAGCAGATAAATATTAATTTTATCTGTGATTATGAGTTGTGACTTATATATATTAATCACTATGCTGTTGTGACTTATAGTACATACATATTACATATAATTTTTTGGATGTTTCTTTCTAATTAAACAGATATTTCTTTTCTTTAAATGAATGTTTTTTATATAGCACAGCAAAAGTTTGACCTTCACAACCATCTTTATTAGATGGGCTTAAATCCTTCTCCTCTGAATTGGATGTAATGCGCACAACAATTTTACAAAACTTTAAATTTGTCTTAGTTGTTTTGGTTTAATTGCTTCAATTTAGATTTTGGAAACGTTGAGTGATGCCTTTACTCTAGAATTGAAAGTTCTTCCTTTTAGTTATTTTTAGAGCTACTAGCTTGGATTAGATATGATTCAAATAATGTAAAATTTCTTAGTTTTATCTTTTGGCTTTCATTTTCCTTTAAAATAAGGTATTACTATTATGAAACAATTATAATTGCTTACAAGTTTTTTGACAAAGCATCCGTTGATAATGGTTGGTTAATGATTATGCAGTTTTCAATATAGTCAAGAGAGAAATTTTGCAATAATATTTGATATAGTCGCAGAGAAAAGGTTAATTACTAATTATTTAGATTTTAACAAGGAGATTTATCTTTAATGGCCTAAATTCAACCATGCTAAATTTAAAGTCTCCACTCTAATTAACATTCTATTCTTCTAAGACACTAAATTAGCATATGATAACCAAATTTTAAATCCAAAATTAACATATAACTAAATCCTAAATTTTCTTAATCCTAAATCCTAAATTAGCATATAATAACCAAATCTTAAATCCTAAATTAACATATAATAAAATCTTAAATCCTAAATTAATTTAATTCTAAATCTTAAATTAGCATATGATAACCAAATTTATATGAAAGTAGTGCTAAATTTTAACTAGATTGTAGAAACAAAGTTATCAACAATAATAAGAACAAAGTAAGTACTAATTATACAAAACCATTTCAATCATCAACACAATGAATGAAAGTTAGGGTACAAGAAAGCTAATAAAGTAACAAAATCCAAATCCTAAACCCAATTTCATAGTAATCAATTTCAAACCCTAAACCCAATTTCACAATAACATAATTTAAACTCTAAATTTCAATTTCAGAGAGAAATTTCATCGATTTGAAATTAAAACATATATTAAAATCAATTTCACACTACAAGAAAAATGTTGAGAACCGTCGGATTTACCATAAAAAATATCAGCCGGTATAAACTTTGCTGGTAAATATTTACCGTCGGATTTATTGCGTTCGATGGTAATTACCGTCGAAATTTCCGATGGAGTATAATAAAAGGAAAACGGATCTTTCGTCGATGTTACCGTTGGAATAATCTGATGGTAACATTTGGCACCACTTCGTACGATTTTTTTGCCATATTACCGGCGGATTTATCCAATGCTTATACCGACGGAAATGTTATTTAAACTATTTTTAAAAAATAATGGTACCGTCAGAATATTCTAACGGTAGTATTTTTTTAAATTTAAACTTTTTCCGTCCATTTATAGTGTACCCTAATAATTAACAATTGAAATCGTGCTTCAAACTTGATGCGAAGTACAAAAAATTTAAATTATAAATACCGAATGATGGTAACTGAAATATCTGAAACAATGCTAACTATATTACATTCACATAACTATGTTTACATTCACTGAAATATATATTACAAATACGCAAAGTTTCTTGAAGAAATACATATCACAAAACTATGTTTACATTAAACCTAATCAGATTCATCATCTTCTTCCTCTGGTTCACCATCCTCTTCTTCTGATGTAGTTTTCTGATTATCATCGAACTTGTCTTCCTCTTCTTCGTCGCCATCGACCCTGTCTTCTTCTTGAAGATCGCCGTCCTCTGCTGGAAGTGCGTCGGCATCTAGTCCAAGGTTAATAATGTCATCATCCATAACAGCAGACCGAAGGGAGATCGGCTTACTGGTATCAATCACCATTTTCGAAGGAGTTGGGTCGTCAAACCAAACACATTTTAAACAATTTAAACGATGATTTGGCAAAACTTCTGCTTAATTCAGCGACATCCATGAAATAAATACATTTTTCATATAGAAAACAGTTGCAGGCATAAATCATTAACATACAAGTATTCAATAAAACATCAAATCCTAACCCTTTTAAAGCGCAACCCCTTATAACTCCACAATTTTCAGCAAACAAGGGTTTCAAAAAGGCGCCATTACGCGACCTTCTCCCACTTCCGTCCTAAAATTCTATCCTAAGAAAAGTAAAAAAAAAAAATTTAACAATTCATTATATTCAGATATAGAAAACCAACCTGGAATATTACTACACAGACAACAAAAAAAGGAAACTCTAATTGAGCTCAAAAAAATAGCACCCTCCTAATAAAAAAGATTACTTATTAAATTCACAAGCTGAAACTAATCCAAAAACTAACTTAAAAGAATAGGTAAAACTCATTACTCTAATTAATTAAAACCTAATTCTTAATTCAACGAAACTAACAAGAGGCATCACAAATTTAGTTTTTTACTTACATTAAAGTAACACAACAACTCCTAATAACATACTTCATTAAGCAAATTTAATCACCGATTTAGCAACAACTCTAACAAAATATTAAACTCACAAGGAAAACTAATTTAAAAGAATAGGTAAAACTCATTAATCTAATTAATTAAAACCTAACTCTCAATTTAACCAAACTAACAAGATTTAACAACTCTAACAAAATGTTAAACTCACAAAATAATATGAAAAAATATAATAACTATACCAACAAACCAATCAAATGATAGAAGTGGTGGCTCGTAGTGACAGAGGCGGCGGTAACGACGATTTAAACAGCAACCATGGTGGAAGATGCAATGGGGACAGTAGCAGATTCGACGAGCACGTGCTGCAGTGGTAATAGTGGGTACTCCAGGCACAGTGGAGACGTCGGTGGGAAGTTTCGGAAGCGGTTACAGTGACTGTTACCGTCGGAGGAGTAACCAAACGAGGAGAGAGAGGGAGAGAGCAGCGAGGAGAGAGAGAAGAGAGAGAATGGCATCGAACATGTGAAGGAGAACGTCTTCGCGTTTGAATTTAGCCCCAATTTTATCGTCGGATCTATCCGACGGTAATGTCTTTGCGTGTCCAAAACACAGCGCTTCACTAAACAACAGTAAACCGTCAGATTATTCCGACCCTAAATCTGACGGTACTAAGCGCGCTAAAAATTATTTTTTTTTCCTCCAAATATTACCGTCGAAATTTGTGTTTCGACGGTAATATTTTAAAGTTACAAATTTATTACCTAATCTGATGGTAAATCCGACAAAAATCTCGCCGCTATCTAACGATGGTAACTCTAACGGTACTCAACGTTTTTTCTTATAATGTCACAGTAAAATACAAACATTAATTTCAAAAAGTCTAATGGTAGAAACGGCCAACTTACTTGCAATGGAGGAGGTGGCCGGCAGCGTAGCAGATTCCTCGTTGCAGAGCAGAAGCGGTGCAGATTCTTCACGAAGCAGAGGCGCGACTTGAGCAAATTTGTCGTTGCGGAGAAGGGATAATGCAAGGAGAGGAGGCGGCGACAGGAGGCGCCAGCGGCAACGGGGCTGACGTACGGAGCGGCAGGGAGAGAAGAGGGTTAGAGAGGGAGTGGGAGAAGGGAGGTTAGAGAGAGAGAGAGAGGAGATTTCGAAATGAAATTAGAGAGAGTTCGCGCTTCGAATTTTAGGGCTCGTTTCCGTCAAATTTATCAGCGGATAAATCCGACAGTAACGCATTGTGGGTCACCAAAATGCAGCATTCCACTAAAGGAGTTTACCGGTGGACAAATCTGCCAATAAATCTCACGCTACATTTCGCGCTTATTTTTCTCGTTTTTCCTCCAATTATTACAAGCAACTTATCGTCAAAAACGGAAATTTGCCAGTAATAATTTGACTTGACGAATTCCACATAAAAACCGTTAATAAATCGACGCTAATGTATGTGACGCTAAAACTGACGGTATTCAAGACATCTCTTATAGTGTCGGCCCAATAAAAATTGACAAAAATTGATTAGTCCCCTTTTAATTACGTAATGGAATTGTTTCATAATTCATTGATGCTCTGACAATTCGTAAGAGAGAAAATTTGTTTCGGTCTGAACTTTGATACACTGATTGGTGATTCAATGCGTGAATTTTTGGAATTTCTAGATATGTAAGTTATGTCTTACTCAAATAATATTTTTTATTACTGTAGTTGACACTTTTTTTTTTTTATATTGTTGTGTTATAGT
>NC_029790.2:125151886-125157047 GCF_000816755.2 Arachis ipaensis
AAATTTAAAATCTAAAATTAAAATTTAAAATAATTTTTTAAAAAAAATTAACTCATATTAGCTAAAATGAATAAAAGATTAACTTCTCAAGTTCTCATAAACCCTTTTAAAGGATCAAACTGCATAAGCTTAAAAAATATAGAAACTTCAAAAAGTAGTAGCCAATGCAACAACACCAATGTGCATATATCAAATTCTCAAGATAGAAATACATTGCATCAAACAGCGTTTTCATATGATAAATATTATTAGCATTTGATCTTGATAAGAAAACTACCACCTTTTGCACGTGGCTGGAATTCCTATCAGCAAACGAACTTTTGAAAATGACGGAACAAATTAATGACTCCTAATGAAGTCAACAACCCTTTCAATTAGCCTTTCAGTCTCCGCAGCCACTCTCGCATCCAACTCCATGCCAATCTTATCCACATAGAAGCAATGCGGCATCGAATCAAACACCACAACCTCCACCTCTTTCCCCGCATCTTTCATGGCCTCACAATACTCCAACTGCGTGTCACGCATCAAATCCTTCTCGCCAACGGCAACAAACATCGCCGGCAGCCTCAGCCCCGCCAGCAGCGGTGCTTGGGGACCCATCGGGCTTATAATCGGGTGATCCTTGGTGGTTGCACTTGGCTCCGGCACCGCCAAATCCATCAGCTTGTCGACCATATCTCTAGTCAACATCGTTGACTCTTCGCTTTCCATGTAAGACTTAATAGGCCCTGAGCGTAGAAAGCCAGGGCACAAGATCAACCCACCGACCAACCTCACTGGCTCGATGTCCGTACACCCTGCTCGAGCTGCCACGTCATGAACAATGTTTCCACCGGCACTGTCGCCAATAAGAAAAACTCGCTTGAAATCAAGAATATCCGTCGTGAGCCATGGCTCACACGACTCGGCTAGAGCCAAAGAACGGATCCACATGAGTGACGCAAGTGCTGCGTCGCTTGCCGCCGGAAGCTTGTGCTCTGGAGCTAAGGGCAAGTACACTGACACGCACGGAGCACGTGCCTTGCGCACGAGGTTGGTATAGAAGTGATAGTACATGAACCAGTCGGGTTGGGTTATACAGTATCCCCCGCCATGAAAATGGAGAAGGAGGGGAAGCTTATTTGTCGGTTGTTCTGTTGTTGTTTCAGGAAGGTATATGCGCGCCTTTAAGCCAGTTTCTGGGTTTATGATGAGGTCTTTGGTGGCAACGCCGTTGATGAATTCTTGATGTGGTGGGACTGGATTCATAAGAATCTGGGCCTGTGGCGGCCCAGTCCATGTACGGTCTACTGTGCCGTCGTCGTACACCCGTAAGAAGCCGGAAACCTCTTCCACAACTTTCTTGCCGGTGTTAGAAGCCATTGCTTGGGTGGGACTTTAGTTTGATTGGGTCACAAAGAAGAGGGAAATATGTAAAATGGAGCATTCAATAAAGATCCTATATCAATAATTTTAGAAAAAGTATAGATAACCAACAATATTTTTGAATAAGGTGTGAACAATGTGAATTAATAAAATTAAAAAAATAAATTAATCTTAAATTTAATTAATAATATTAAATTAAAATATAGTATATTCTTATCTAATTGGTAGTTATTTATGTTGTTTAAAATAATTATTGTTTATCTAACCTTCTCCATAATGTTATTCATTGATTTAAAGCTAAATAAAATAATAAATCACTTCTTCTGGAATGTACGTAGGAGAGAGGTTGTACCGTTGTAGCCTTGTCTTTTGTAGACGATAATTGAAGTGAGAAAGAGCGACATAACGTGTGGTAGGGACGTGTGGTAGGGATGGAATGGAGTCCAGCTGAGTTTGAACTAGACGGTTTACAAAATTGACTTTGGCTCACTCGTGAACTTATTAATAATTAATATTTATGTAAAATTATATATTACTATTTTATAGGACAATTCACATTAATAAATCAAATAGATCTCAAATTTACGTATATCTTCCAAAACAAAAAACGTAATGTAAATGCACAAATATATATAAATTGAATTAGTGTAATTCGATTTATCATGAATAGTAAATCGAACGAGACTGAGTCGATTTACTATGAGTTTTGGTGGTTCGAATTGGTCCAATTCGATTTAGTTAGGGAGTGCACGTCGAATGAAGTAAATTGAAGCACTGATTCGATTTACCAAGATACAATATGTTGTATGTAAATCGAATTAGACATGAAATTGAGGGATTAAATATTGAATGCTCATAGTAAATCGAATAAGCATAATTCGATTTATTCAAAACGGTGGCTATGGTCAATCGAATCAATGTATACCGATTTACAATGGATTGAGTTATATATATAAATCAAATTTGAGTAATTCGATTTAGTGTGAAACCATCTTATATAAATATTACTTGAAGGTGAATTTCTTATGATAGTAGAACACAATGTTTAGTGAGGATAGGTTAATTCGATTTACCAATGCACGTAATGTAAGCAATAAATTGACACAATCCAATTCGATTTACCATGTATTTACCAAGATATATAAATAGATGTAAGTTAATTCGATTTACTATGGTGCAAACGTATATAAAGAGTACAATAAAGATTACATTTAATAATGAGATATTCTCCACATCCAAGTTCATCCAAACAATTTTAGGTCACGCGCTTTTCCCGCTTTCTTCTTTCCTCACACTTCTTCTCTTCTTCTTCTCTTCTCCCTGCGCTTCTTCTTCTTCTTCTCGCGCTTGTTTACGCACAGAGCGTCTTCTTCTTCTTCTTCTTCGCATTTCTCCTCCTCATTCTCCTTCTTCTTTTTCGCGTTCATTCTTCTTCACATGTTTTCTCTTTGTCGTCATTCTTTTGTTGTAGTTACTGCTGTATTTTTTTGTCTTTTCTTCCTTCTCTCCCTGGTGAAGAAGCACTAGAAGGTGAGGAGGAAGAGTGTTAAATTGTGCAGAACAGAAATGAACTGAATATGTTATTATAGTAAAACAATTGTATAGTACTAAATGAATGGAACATTATCCATTATATAAATTCAAATTCGAACAGCTTTTTGCATAATGAACCGAACACGTACTCATGGTGAAATAATTGTATAGTATTGAATGAACGAAACATAATCCATTATATAAAATCAAATTCAAATAGCTTTCTACATAATGAACCGAACACATACTCATAGTGAAACAATTGTATAGTACTGAATGAACGAAACATAATCCATTATATAAAATCAAATTCAAATAGCTTTATGCATAATGAACCGAACACGTACTCATGGTGAAACAATTGTATAGTACTGAATAAACGAAACATAATCCATTATATAAAATCAAATTCGAAATACCTCTGTCTACAATTTAGAGATTATCAATTCAATTCAATTCAGATTCAGAACACATGCGTCCATTCAATTCAATTTAGCAAAATATTGGTGTTGTTGGTGATGACAATAACGAAGAAGAAGAAGGAGGAGGAGGATGAGGAAGAGGAGGGGGAGAAGCAAGAGAAGAATCTGAGGAGGAGGAGGAGGAGAAGGAGGTATACGTGAATTTGAAAGAAGAAGATGATGACATATGCGTGTATTTGAAAGAAGAAGAAGAAGAAGAAGCGCATGGGAGAAGAAGAAGAAGAAGAAGCGCGGAGAGGAGAAGATAAAGCGCGTGTAATGACGCTCTTTTAATGAGAGTGGTTTTTGTTAGTGTTAGACCTACTTGGATAAAACTTGGATAAAAAAAATACTTGGATATGTAGCATAGCCCTTTAATAATACCCATAATGAATACAATAAAGAGTACATTCAATAATAAATTAAAAAAAATAATTATAAATATTTTCTATAAATTATTAAAAAATCTCATTATAAATAATTTTTTTCTATTTTAATATATTATAATTTTTTATTATTATAATAAAAATTAATATTTATTTATTTATTAACTTAAAAATAACATATAAAAATTGATAAATTAAGTACTCTTTTTTATAATAAAAATTAATATTTATATAGGTCGATTTCACATTAAATTTAATAGTCCGAATTCGATTTATACTTAGAACTCAGTTTGCTAATAAATCGAATTGGACTGAATCGATTTACCATGGACAACCAAATTCTATAATTCAAAGCAACCTAATTCGAATTACTAGTTGTCACAAACCATGAATAAATCGAATTATACTCATTCGATTTACTACTATGGACATCATGCATGCATAAATCGAATCAGGCCAATTCGATTTATGCAAAAGACATTTCCATGTAATTCAAAACTTATTACCAATTCGATTTACTACTATATTGCATAAATCAAATTTAACCAACTCAATTTATATAGAAATATGGTTTGGATTTATTTGGGTGAATCACGTAATATTGGGCTAGCTTTGGTTTATTTATGTATTTTGCCTATTTTATATGTATATATATATTATTAAAAGTATAAATTAAATACATATCTTATATATATATATATATAATCGAGCCCGCTCACGAGCTAATGAACAGAGCTTATCTAAGTTCAACCTCGACTTATTTAATTTATGAACTCAATTTTAAGTTCAAACTCAACTCATTAGCTCACGAGTTCAGCTTATCAAACTATTAACAAATCGAGTTCGAGCTGACTTGACACACTTCCAACCTTAAACATGAGTAATAATAAGATGGATTTTCAGTAGACTAAACAAATTTATTAGGCATGAAATTTCAAAAAAGAAAGTTTAGGGAATCAACTAGGATACCAATTAATTCTTTCAATTACAATGTGAATTGCAATAATACAAAAAAACCATCTTATAATATTATCCAAACTTAAACCTAATTTAATTTCTCACTATTACTTAAAAAAAAATAACCTCACCTCACGTTCCTCTCCCATCCCAATAGCGTTGTACTTCATCTTCTCCAATTAGTTTTGTTGTTGAGAGACATCACCTGCACCTCCAATCGTGGTAATCAATCTTCCGTCGTACGAAAGAGCTGCTACGCCTAATATCGAAATTGACATCCACAACACGCACGACGGAAGTTTCTTGGCGGCGTCATTACGCTGCGTGACTTGACACCAACCTCGAATGGACGTCTGCCAGTGTCCACCCCGCGCCTGGTGATAAGAATGAGTGATGCTATAATTGCTGTTTGCCGCCAATTATAAGGTAACGCTGTTTGTGTCTGTTATTATTTCG
>NC_029790.2:125157715-125164995 GCF_000816755.2 Arachis ipaensis
CAATTTTGTGGAGGGAAGAAATTGGATGGTGTGATTATTTTCTCTTCCCACAAAGTGTCTATATAGCTGTTCAATGTAATCACCTCCTTATATCACAAGTGAGAGATTTACTTAAACTCCTCCCCAATACAAAATAAGGATTAATAATGAAATTAGTCTTTAAAAATAGTTAGTTTTTTAAATTCGTCTAAAAAAATTTATTAATTAAATTAATTTTTTAAAGATTACAAATGAATCATTTTGTTATTTTATTAACAGCTTTTGTCAACGATTGATGATATGAAATATTAATTGATAATAATATAATATACATGACATCTAACATGTCTAATTGAACATCGAATAAATATGTTTATGAAAATCTATCAATTTAGTCAGTAAATTATATTGGAATTAGAATTTATGTAATTGGAAGTAAAAGGTTATATTGGTCTGTATTTCAATAATTATATATATTTGAATTTTTATTTATTTAATAATTAAAAATAAAATAATTAAAAAGAGAGGTAAGTATCCCATATGAGAATTGTTGTAGATAATAATAATAAAGAGAGAGCACTCAAATTAAATCATGTGGGGTGCGCATGGCAAACTGGACTGTCTTTCCTTCATATATAATATCTTATGCATAAGTCATAAAAAACTTAATAAACAGTGTAACATGCATGACCTAACAATAACATTCATAACCCACTACAACAATTTCAGATTTAGATAATAAAAACCATTGTCTAAATATATGAAAAAGGAAATTGCCTCTAACTTGCCTAACACAACAGCACACTTCGAATTTAGACATTAAAAACCATTGTCTAAATATATAAAAAAGAAAATTGCCTCTAATCCGCCTAACACAACAGGACACTTTTGAAGGAGTTATCCATAACATTATTTCTTTTAATCTAGAACAACACTTTTTTAACATACTACCAGAAATACGGGAGTTACCAACAGGTTGGTATTCACGAACAAATGGTGGCAAAACTTAATGATCGCAGTAACTAATTGCAACGTATTATATCTCTGTGACCAAATTTTGCGAAGTTTTTCTGACGTTCTTTTTTGTCCGTGGCTAACTTGAGATGGATTTTCTTATTTGCCACAGACCTAATGATCACCGTGACGAAATGGAACAATGTCCACTTCCAATTCTGTGCTTAGTTTGGTATTTCCCTCAAACCCTTTCAAAATATTTCTATGCAGTTCATATTTTTCTCAAATTTAAACCTTAACCTCAGGTAAATATCAGGGTGCAGGTTTTTTTTTTCAATTTTTTGATAGTTGGTTTCTTCTCCCTCCCAGTGCTGCCACTGAAAATTAATAAGGTATGTTAATTATCTAATTTTAGATGCGGTTTATGATTTACATTTTTCACACTTTCTGCTAAAGTTGTTAATTTTTGCTTCTTGATTAAATAGTAATTTCTTAGTGTGGTTATGTTGTTCATTAGCGGTATAAAAATTAGATGCGGACCATGATTTGTAATTTCACTCTTTCTTTCATTTTTACCCTGCACATTTTTTCTGTCGATGTTCTTTCTGGCCGAATGCAATTTTTTTTATTCTTTCCTATTTATTTATGGTGGTTATGTTTGTATTTATTACCCTTTTATTCTTTACTATTTATTCATGGGGGAGTTAAATTTTGATTCTGTTTGGGATGCATACTTAAGAGTACAGATACAAGAGTCACTACCATCATCATCAAATTATTAGAAGAGAATTCAATGCTACAATAATAATGATCCATGTTATATATGTTAAAATTATAAGAAGAGTACAAAAAGAAACTAAGTTTATAAACTACTTATAGACTAAAATCACTTTTTATATCAGTTATATTTTTTTCATATATATGATGGATCATTATTGTATTCTTAAGTATGCATCTCAAACAGAATCAAAATTTAACTCCACCATAAATAAATAGTAAAGAATAAAAAGGTAAGAAATACAAATAATAAAGAACATGCAAAATTTATTTTATTCCAATGACCCACTGTTCAAAAATAAATACATGTTTATAATTAACTTACAGATGGAGTATAAATTGATTTGAAATTAAATTGAGGAGGAGGGAAGTAAGTGAATTTAATAATAATATACATTAAAATTATTATTTGACAGAATGAAATTAAAGTTATGATGCATAATAATGTTAATAAGGTGAAGATTTTTTAGATAGGGGAGATAAAAAGGGGTATAGTATCTTTTGAAATTCTCATGTTTATGTTTAACGGAGTAGCTCTAACTAATTTTAGAAACCACTAACTCTGATTAATTGGAATAATAACTAAGTTAATTACTAAGTATTAATTAAATTCATCTCGACGTTCAAGAAAGAAAAAACTATACATTGTACGTATTTAAATTACGTTTCATAAGCCTTGAGAAACCAATTTATAAACTAATTCGTTGAGTAGCAAAAGTTCAGGGTCAGGTTTTAATTCTGTTTTGAATTTCATCTTTAACTCTTAGTTTTGATGGCTACTTCTATATACAATGATAGTATGTTAGCATAGTTTAACTCCTTCTGATAGGGAGCATGATTTGAATTGGGGTGTGAAGTGAATGAGAACTAATTTTTGTTAGTATATTCTAGTGATTTTTCAATCTTTTATTTATTTATATGAATCTGATTAATTGTCTTAATTATAAAAATATGACTAATTATGCTTTTTAATCTTGATGTATTTGTTACTATTTAGGTCACACAAAATGACAATCGCACGACCTTGCAGAAAAGATTCAACCTGGATTACTACGGAAGAACGTGACTTGCTTAAATGTTGTGGAAGCATCAAGTTTGCTACGCTCTTCTGCTTCTCCATTCTCCTCGTTGCAACATGCACTCGACGTGGTCTCTGACATTTGGTGTTGTAACAAGATTAATATGCATTCTTGGCTGATAGTACACAATGCTCACACCAATATCTGTGAAAAGCCCTTCTCATATGCATTCTACACTTTTGCCCCATCTTCTGCTATGGATTCTAGTATAGAGGTTTGTTGTCTTTAATATTCTGTTTGCGCTTTGTTATCGAATTTAACATGATGTTACCATTTAATAATTCTCTATAGTTCTTTGGTTTTGGTGGGAAACTTGTAGGAGATATATGCACTTAGCGTGCAGTATCTGCAAAGGCATGGGTTTCCATATTTTATTATTTCTTCTGACTGGGATGCGGATGTTAAATTAATGGATCTGAAGGTAACTTTTAAAAATAAATTGTTTTCTAGAACCTGTATATAACACTGTAAATTGAATATAAATCATTGCATTTTTTTATCTATGTAGACAAGCGTTACAACCAAGCCAACATGTGAGTTTGAGTGGGCACGTCGAAAACAATTCATCATTATAGAGCAACACATTGCAAATTTTTTTCAAAAGAGAGGATCTGTTCGCTCTACAACTGAATCACCAGAAATTCAGGCTGCGATAAATTAAAAGATATTGATCTCAACAAGAAGCCATTTTGGAAGGAGGAACATTATCCAACCGAACCAAATATATATTTACCTGTTTCTAAGCAGGAAATCATTGATTTAGTATGGTTGAAAATGAGTGATTTCTTTCAATTATTAATGATGAAACTTTGGATATTTTCTAAATCTGAATTTAAGTTTGACTTGTTAAATATGCTTTATGATTGATTTACTGAATATGCTGTATTGGTATTATGCTTAGTAATATTTAATTTAGTTAAATGTAGAGACATTTATGAAACTCTTTTTATGTGGTTTGACTTCTTGTATTTCAATTATATGAAATATTTTATCTGTATTATTTTATTTGACTTTTTTTCTGAATTCTTTTTACGCTGTCTATGACTTTGTGTTGCAGGCATTTGGTATACTATGAAGCATCAACGTAATATTTCCGGACAATCAATCTTTGAAGAGCTACGAAGATAAAGTGAAGACATAAACTTGAGTTCGGAAGATGGTTTGGAACAAATAAGTCTCAATGATGGTGGGAATGAATTTTCAGAGACAGAGATGTTAAATCAAAGTGGTGTTGATCTACCAGAACCTGCTGCACCTAAGAATAAAAGATATGAAAATGAGCCACTGCTTGTGAAGGTCAAAGGTAGGTTTATTCAAACTCTAACTTCTCTTTTCGAGCAACTAGGAAATAGTATTGGTGTCAAATTTTGTTATCCGAATGCTCCTATAAAATAAAATACATTTGTTACAATGTAGCTTTTTTAATATCTTTTTAAGCAAATTAAGAGGCGTTGTCGTCTTGGAGTTCGGAACTGATTTCAGCTGAAATAATTACCCAATCCCTAATGTTGCTGTTTATGTCTTGATCTATATCTTGAGCAGCAGTGTCTTTTAACATTAAATGATAGATTGTTCTTTTCAATTTTTATTTTCATTTTTTGGTTTAGCTTTACCGAAATAATAGTATGTGACTAAATCTAGTTACTTTATTTTTGTCCATTGTTCTGAAATTATGTGCTCCTTTAATTTGCTCCAATTAGTTCACCATAAGTTAAGAGTATTTAGTTTTTTATTAGGTGGCCAGTTTGCCAAATCAGATCCATTTATTTTGCCGATTTATGTGTTCTTCTAGTAGATGTTTTTTAATTTTACCAATCTCTAGTGAGTTTATATTTAAAGCCCGGAGGTGGTTGATTTTATTTTCTACAAGTTATTCTTGTGCTGGCTAGTTTTTTTTCTCATCCTGTTTTTAAATTTGCATAACTCAACTTTTGTTCCCTTTAGTTTTGGTTTCTTCTCTATTTGCTCTACACAAAGTATATTTGTGTTTTTCCTGTCTTATCCTGGATTTGTGTTACTATAAATATATTTTAAAATTATTGGATACTGTGATATAGTATTTTTGCTTGTAGTATGTATACATGTTATACATGATCAGGAAAAAGTCATATGTGGGATAAAAATGTAACTGGTTGTGGTCGGAATTATTGGCCTCGAATTGGTTCTTGTTGTTATACACTTTGCTTTAATAATGTTATTTTTTTCTTGATTAATCATGCATGGACAGACTAGCAATATGCATGTTTACTTTGTTGGTAACCTCTTTTAGTGTGACAAAACCTTGAACCATATAATCTAATTTTTCGTTTCATTAAAGCCACACTTGTTTAATTGGTAAGTTCAGGATTCTAGAGACAATTTCTTACCAACCCACCGTGCTTTTATTGTTGAATACTATATTTAGTTTGATACCGATATGTGTATGGAATTTAGATTAGATTCGTATGTAATTTAGATTAATTAGTGATATATGTGTGTGTGTAATTAATTTGATAAATTTAAGTTTGTCATCTATGCCGTTTTGTTTTGCTTTTTTTAACTTTGGTTTAGTTTGACTTGACGTTCTTCCATTAATTCAGACACCTTTACTGGAGAAATCATCACTCGCAAGATGACAGCGATTCAAGTTTGGACCTTGAAAAAATGTGAAAAAGTTATGATGGAGTTGGATGCAGATGGACAAGGTTGAGATAACGGCTCGAACCTGTTTGTGAGATTTCTTGGTCAAGTAGCTCGTGGAATTATATTTTGTCCCATATCAATCAAAAGATGGGATAAGATGCCAGAAGATAACACAAAAAGACAGTGGGAACTTATTAAAGTAAGTTTATTTCACTTTGATGTGCATTTTTATTGATTTGTTGTCTTTTAATAATTAATCTCCTCTATGAAATATTTCAAGAAAAATTTTAAGTTTGATTATGCTGTTGGCGTCAAATGGGCTCTAAGGACCTTAGGTGATAGATGGAAGGCCCATAAGTATAATTTACAAGGAGAATACTTCTTTTCTAACAAAAGAAAGGCAGAAATTCTGGCTGCGAATCCCTCAGGCATACCGCCTGTTGAATGGACTGCTTTTGTGGATCATTATATAGACCCTAAAACAAAGGTAAATACTTAATCTATGCTTTTTTATTTTTTTTATTGAATATTTATTATAGATATCTGGTAACATTTATTTACTAGTGTCTTGTTCTTGAAAATCATAGAAACAATGTTTGCGAAACGCTAGAAATCGTGAGAAGCTTATAGTTTCACATGCCGGTGGAAGTAAAAGCAATGCTAGAAGAGCAACTCAGATGGTATTATTTTTTTTATTGTTGAGCCTAGTACTGTTATGCTATTTCTATAAAATTAGCGGTTTTAATTAAATTTGTGATTACCTTTAATATTCTATTTATTGTATTAGGAGAAAAAATTGGGAAGGCCTGTATTTTGAAGTGAGGTTATTGTATCAACTTTGCTAAAGAAAGATGGGAGTTATGTAAGCGGGAAAGGACAACGATTAGCTGTGAGTGTCTGAATTTTTTTTATTTGGCTGTATTTTTTTTAGGTTTAATTACTCTGTTGGTCCCTATAGTTTCATCAAATTTTTAATTAGGTCCCTTTACTTTTTTTCCTTTCAATTGGGTTCTTATACTGCTTTTAATTTTGTAATTATGTCCTTTTCATGTTAAAAATGTTAAAATTAATATAATATTTTTACCAAAATGCATGCAGTCAAAGATTTAATTAAGTTTTTAATTATAAATACCTTCAATTTGCGAAGAAATATTCAGCCAACTCTAATATTTTTTACACTAAGAAGGACTTAATTACAAAATTAAAGTAGTGTAGGGACCCAATTGAAAGGAAAAAAAGCATAGGTACCTAATTAAAAATTTGGTGAAATTATAGGGACCAATAGAGTAATTAAACCTTTTTTTATATGCCTTAATTATNCTCCACTGAAGGTATTCATTCAAAAGTCTTGGCTCATCCAGATGATGTAATTAAAAAAGTTTGTGGTCCTGAGAATGGTAAGCGAGTACGTGGTTTTAGCAATGGTGCATGTCCCAGTGGTTTTGGTAAGTCAAAGCGCATCTTTGGAGGGGCTATATACAGAGGTTCTAACAGTGCATCGCAACAGCATGTTGCAGATTTAGAGAGGCAACTTCAAGAAGTCAAAGATCAAGTGACAACTCTTCATAGATTTCTACAATAGAAGTACATTGATGAAGTACCTACTTTCTCTGATTCTGTGCCACACATTCAGTCGGATTGATGCACCTCATGTCATGTTTATTTTAATTTTAATTTATATCTAGTTTACACTGTTATTAGAGATACTTTTAATTTTTTGTCATACAGAATTTGAAAACTTGATTTTTGTTATTTCTTTACTATACATATGAACAATGCATATGCTTTACCATTATTACTTAGTTTGCTATTTTTTTTTTTTGTTTTGATAGTTATTATCGTTGCTTTGATAGTTTTTATTATTAGAAA
>NC_029790.2:125165086-125183522 GCF_000816755.2 Arachis ipaensis
TTGTACATGTTTTTTTTTTTTTTGCCACAGAAAAAACCATAGCTAAATAACCCAGCAATGTTTAGCCATAGAAAAATGTGGCAAAAAATCCCAGCCTGCCAATATTAGCCACGGAAAAAATTGTGACAAAATTATACTTGTTGGTTACATTGTTATCATTTAGCCACGATTTAGAGTGTGGGCAATAATATAAAAACTGTGACTATTCAAATGTCTCCACGGGTCACATAATTGTGGCTAACAGGCCGAAAACCATGGCTAACTGAAAAGGCATCGCTCTTGTTAGCCACGGATATGTATTCGTTGTTAACGTTTAATCGCCACGGATTTTCTTGATTTTTGCCACATTTCTGATAGTGCATCCAAAAGAATTCTTGACTTTGTATCCTTTAAGAAGCATTGTATTTTCTTTAGATATAGCCCACGCTTGTTGTGAAATCCTAAAACAACAATTTTTAAGTGATCCTTCTATGACAACATACTATAGTGTTGCCTATTTTAGTTAAGATAACACTGTTAAAATGTTATCTTTTCTTTCAACATAGGCAACACATAATAAGGTTGACTTTTCACTTATTACAGTAAAAAATTACATACTTTGCCCAAGTTTTAAAAGTCTTAAAGAAGGCCACACATGAAGTACATAATAACTTATCAATATACCATGAAGGCTATATAATATGCACAGGTTCCTTAGTTAAAAAAGGTGAGACTTTCTATTTGATCCAATAGAGACTATATCTTCAATTCAATAAAATAATAATATCCTTCATTTCAATCCTGCCGATGCCTATCTTCACTTCACTAAATCATACTTATATAGAATTAACATAATTCAACAAATGATTCAGCCATATAAATAAAAATTATAAGAAAAATACAAAAGAGATGGGTGAGAGAAAGAGAGAGAGAGAGAGCAAGAGAGAGCGAGTATGTGGGTGGGAAACACATTGAGAGGTAGGTCTAAGGAACAGGACAAGGATCCTAGGGTTTGGAACAGGGAAGAGTATCGACGGCTGGAATTTGAGTCTTTCTCCATTTTTGTGGACAATCTCCCAGAATATCGAGAAGAGAATTATTCCACTTGTTCAACTGGACTGGGCGCATCAATGATATATACCTTTCCAGAAAAATGGAAAAATGAAGAAATTTACATGTTTGCCTTCATCCGATACATGACGAAAGGAGGGACATCAAAAGCTATAGCGAAAATGAATCACCTGAGGCTGAGAAGCAAGATCCTCTTTGTAGGAGAGGCTAAGTACAGAAGAACCTCGGGACCAACGAAAGTAGAGAAAGGACGACAGGAAGATCACGCACCAGGCCCATCAGCAAAGTGGCCACAAGGGGTAAGATACGATGATGAATCCTTGCTCATTGGGACGGAGGGACGGACGAAGGAAACTTTAAAAACCGGGCATGGGATTGATGAGACTAAGGTACTGGAAGCTACAGTGGTGCAAGATAAATGGAATGGTTACAGCGAAGACTTGTAGGGATTACAATGAAGCCAATTGATTTTAATTCCTTGAGGAATATAATAGCGAGGAAACTACCTTCTGTCGTCCAAGTTCAGGAAATGGGAGCTTATAAAGCTCTTTTGACCTTTGATAGTGTCCTGAATGCCGATGAAACTTACACGTTTAAGTTGAATGACCTCTTGCAAACTTTTCATAAGGTGAGGAGGTGGAATGAATCGGAGCGTAGTGATACCAGAAGGGTGTGGCTAGAATGCTACAGAGTTCCGTTGCATGCATGGTCAGTTGACATTTTTAACTTGATAGGAGGTCATTGGGGAGCAGTAGTCGGGTGTGCGAAAGAGACAGAGTTATGCAGTGATTTCACTGTAGGCCGTGTCCTAGTTGATACGGGCGACATGAAAGTGATCCAGGAGCGGATTCGTGTCGCTGTTGGAGCTGGAAGATACGATGTTCTGGTAAAGGAGAGTGGGCATGGAATGGGTGGGCTACAGGGCAAGGATTGTTTTATGGACAGTGGATCCACAATGGGTGTGATATTGAATCGGAACAGAGCAAGTACGAGTACAGAGGGAGTTAAGTGGCAGGAGAAGCGTCTGTATTCATCAAAGGGAACCGCCCAAGATGAAGATGCGCTGATGGTGGTGAGCCGAGGAGGGAAAGATGACGAGGGTAGGTTGGTAATTTCTGATTATTTTTTAAATAAATGGAATAACGACAGTACAAATCGAATTTGCGCAAAAATAGTAACGAATAAAATCATTGATGGCGTCAATCAAGGCCTTCCGGTTCTGGATTTTGAGCGCAAAGATGCTTCCAGTTATGATGGAGAATCAGATCGCACAGTTACTTGTGAACCTCCTTCTTTGCATAATGGGCTGAAACGGGTAACTACGTATGGAAAACAAAAACCGGAAAAATGGGGCTGCACTAAGGTTTGGCCCAGGAACAATGAAAGGGGGCTGGAAGGGCACACTATTGGGCTGGGCCTCACCCCATCAGAAGCTGGATTGGATCTGAGTCGGGAGAAGCGCGCACCACAACCCACCAAGGCGCTGGCGATCCTGTATGCGCAGCAGGGATCCTTCGAAACTAGTGGGCGCTGCCATGAGGGGGAGGGCGGCACCTACCATGGGGTTGAGAACGGAGAGAGACGGGCGAGCACCGATCTGGGTAGCCGGCTGGTCCGCGACGATGCTACCTGATCCCGAACCGGCAGACGATCTAGTGCGAGGCGCACTGGGGGGGCAGGTTTCGATGAGGTGGAAGACAGACCTCCAGGCGCAGTGGCGGATAACCAGGAGCCTGCTGTAGCTGCGTCAGAAATGGTGAGAGGCAAAGATGGTGGGGATGTCGGAAATGGTCAGGTTGCTGTGGAAGAGGGAGAGGTGAGCATGGCTGATGGGGATGTTGGGTTAGGGGGTGCACACAGTGATCAGTCTGAACAGGGGGTATGCGTGACCAATGCTTGGAGGAGCAAATTTTGGTAAATAAAAAAACTTTGGAGCTGGCTTTGGAATCAGGGGCCATACTGTGCAACGAGGAAGATGACATAATGGTTATCCTTCAGGCTCAAAATGAAGAAATAGAACAAAAGAGGAAATTGGTGAAACAAAAGGCGAAGCTGCGGTGATGCAGACCAAAAACTAAAAACCAGGTGTGTAAATATAGCTCAAAATGACTTTCTGTTCTTGGAATGTTAGGGGGTTGCGGGGTGATGATAAGATGAGAATGGTGAAGGACTTAAAATATAAATTTAACTTGAGCATGATAGGCTTGATTGAGACTAAGAGACAGGTTGTGACAAGAATCAACGTTAATAGGTTCTGTGGATGTACTGGGACAGGGTGGGAATATGTAGGGTCGGACGGTGCATCCGGGGGATTGTTGATGATTTGGGATGACACGTTTTTGAATATGAATAACTGCTATAAGGGGGAACGATGGCTATGTGTTGAAGGTGTTTTGCTGAAGAATAGCTTCAACTGTGCTTTTTTCTTGATTTATGGTGCACATAGTAGAGAAGAGAAGAGCCAAGTATGGGAGGAGTTGAGTTACATTGCTGGTCTGTGCTAGGTCCCCTGCTGCTTTATGGGGGATTTTAATGAGATAGTGCATGCAGAGGAATGAAAAGGTACTATTAATTTGCCAGGATATGCACTTAGTGGACTTGCCACTTACAGATCGCAAGTTCACTTGGTTTCGAGGTTGTTCATGCAGTTGCCTTGATAGAGCTTTGGTAAGTGTGGAATGGTTAGAAGAGTTCCCTGAGACTCGATTACAAGGAGGGTCAAGAGGCTTGTCAGACCACTGCCTTATTATTGTGGAGGAGCAGAGGATGAAGGGAGATCCTAGACCCTTTAGGAGTCTTGACGCGTGGTTCATACATGACGGCTTCCTTCGAATGGTTAAGGAGGAATGGAGAGGTTTAGGGGAGTTGCAATTCATAGATAAGTTGAAGGAACTAACGGATCCGTTGAGAAGCTGGCACAAGCACAATTTTGGTGAGATGAAGAATAAGATCTTGAAGTTTGAGGAAGAGATCAAAAAGGTCGATGATATGGTAAGTTCTGGTGAAACGATGCTACTATGGAGGCTAGAAGGAAGGCACTAGTTACCTGCTGCGAGTGATGGTATGTGAGAAAAGAAATCCACTGGAAGTAAATGTCTCGATCTCAGCATGCTAAGGACATGGACAGAAACACAAGGAACTTCCATAATTTAGCGTCGTCAAGAAGAAGGAATAATAGGATTGATAATCTGGTAGTCAATGGCAGACTGATAAGGAACTAAGCTAGAATTAAAGTAGCTATTAGAGAGTTTTATAAAGATCTGTATCGTCAGGAGAGCTCTCCTTTGCTGGGGTTCAGAGATGGTCTGGTGGGAAGGATAGATGAGGAAGAATCAGTGTCTTTGGAGGTGATGCCATCAGCTGAGGAAATTAGACAGGCAGTGTGGGATTGTGAGTCCTCGAAGACGCCGGGATGTGATGGGTTCAACATGAACTTCATTAAGCGATGCTGGGATGAGATTGGCACGGAGTTCACGGGAGCTGTTATGGGGTTTTTTCAGACAGTCAGGCTACCCGCAGATTCCAATATTATGTGGGTGGCGCTGGCCCCGAAGTTCACTGGTGCGAAGGAGATGAAAGATCTCAAGCCTATTAGTATGGTTGGGTGTGTGTATAAGGTCATTTCAAAGGTACTTGTTAGGAGGATGAGAGCAGTGATGCCTGGGCTAGTAGGGGAGACACAGAGTACTTTTGTGCAAGGTAGAAGAATCCATGATGGGGCTCTCATAGCATGTGAAACGATGCATTGCCTCAAAAGGATAAAGGGGAAGGCAGCCATAATCAAGTTAGATTTCCAAAAGGCTTATGATAGAGTCAAGATGGGTTTTGTGGATATTGTGCTGGAGAAGATGGGTTTTGGGCGCAGGTGGAGGACATGGGTTATGGAGTGTGTGACCACAGCTTCGATGTCAGTTTTGATTAATGGGTCACCATCTAAATCGTTTAAAATAGAAAGGAGCTTGAGACAAGGGGACCTGCTCTCTCCATTCTTGTTTGTGCTGGTTGTGGATGTACTGCATAGAATGATTGGTGAGGCAGTCAGGAATGGTCGTATCTCTCCTTTGGTGGTTGGTCGAGACAGGGTGAAACTCTCACACCTCCAATTTCCTGACGACACTATCCTGTTTTATCCACCAGATGATGAGACTATGCAGAATTACAAGCGGCTGCTGCGCTGGTTTGAGTTAATGTCAGGGCTCAGTATCAACTTCGACAAGTCCAGCTTGATTTCACTCAATTGTGAAGAGCAGTGGGTACAACGTATGTGTAGGTTATGGGGTTGTAAGGAAGGTACCCTCCCTGTTAAATACCTTGGAGTCCCCTTAGGAGCTAATCCAAGGTTGGTTAAGACCTGGAAGCCTATCATTGATAAGGTGGAGGAGAAACTAAGCCTCTGGAAAGCTAAGGTGCTAAACAAAGCTATATAAGATGCCAAAGGCTGTTGTAGAGAAATTGATTTCCCTACAAAGAAGATTTCTGTGGAGCAAGGAAGATGGGAGACAGGGCATGGTGTTGGTGAAATGGGAGTTGGTGCAGGCCCCTAAAAAATTCGGAGGGCTGGAAGTTGGAGATGCTATGGTTCGGATCACCGTACTGTTGTTTAAGTGGTGGTGGCGCTTTGCGAAGGAAGAGTGCCCATTGTGGAAGAAGGTGGTCTGTTAATGTAATAACTTGAGGCTGAATGAGTTACTATCCTCAAATCTTGCCTATTAGAGTGGGACCTTGGAAGGATATATGCCATATAGAATTCAAGGAGCAGCATCTGAGGGATAAGGTGATTACAGGTCTGGCGATGGAGGTTGGTGACGGATGAAGGATTCGGTTTTGGGAGGATGTTTGGTTGTATTGTGGTTCCTTGAAAGACCGGTTCCCCAGGCTCTTCTCTATTTCAAACCAATGTGGGTTGGCTATTGGGGACTGTGGGTTTTGGGATGGGCTAGACTGGGTATGAAACTTCCAATGAAGGCGTGAGCTTTTCCAGTGGGAGTTAGAACTCCTAAGTCAGTTACATGAGGTGTTGAGACCTGTGAGGTTAGCGAATAATAGGGAGGATAGAGTCGTGTGAAAATATGATAGACTTGGAATTTTTTCGACTAACTCCTTTGTGCAGGTAATACAAGAAGGAATGCTATCAGAGGATGTTACCAGTTACAGTTTCACGAAGACCATATGGAAAGGGTTGGCCCCACCAAGAGTGGAGCTGTTTGTTTGGTTTGTCCTGGTAGGCAAGGTGAATACAAAGGAACCGCTAAGCCGGCTCGGGGTTATTGACCAGGACGATAAGCGTTGTGTCTTATGTAATAAGGAGGATGAGCTGATCCACCACTTGTTCCTTGGCTGTGATTTTGCTTGGCAGGTGTGGAGTGCATGGATATCTGCGTTTGGCCGGCCATGGGCTTTCCTGGAGTTATTAAAGGACCATTTTCTAAGTTGGACAGATGAGCCGCGGAGAAAGGAGGACCGAAAGCAGCACCTGAGATGTTTCTGCGCGATCATTTGGCACATTTGGCTTGAACGAAATCGGAGGCTCTTTCAGAATGAAGGTAAAGGCGTAGAAGAGATCATCACAATGGCCGCCCTAAGTTGTGACGAGTGGAGAGGCAAGCGTCCCTAGGGTTGTTGATGGCTATGCCGGAGATGACATGGGGATGTTGGATATTTGGGTTAGGATTTTTAGGGAGTTGTCTGTCTTCTAGTTTATGTTTGACCCTATATGCTCCACCTTAGTGTGTTGAGCTCTTTTAATTTTCAAAAGAAAATATATAAGAATACACACAAGATCACTAGAACAAGAAACTAGGAACAACTTGATAACTAATTCATCTAAACAAAAATTCATAATCACAAAATTTAAATGATTCAACAATGAAAAGAAAATGAACAAGAACTCGCCAGTCAGTAGATATAGGTTGGCAGCTATTATTGTTGGTTGCTTCCTTGTTGCGAAGGGTTATTGAAGTCTTGTAGCCTCGAAAGTGTTGTCTTCTTCGTTGCTTCTTAAATTAATATCTTTAAGTTCATTCTGTTGACAAGACAAAAACTAATAACAGAAATAATAAATAAAATGAGCATCAATAAGAAAAAGAAAATCAATAACAGAAATAGTAAAAAATTATTCCCGCTTATTACCTAAAATCAAGGTGTATTTGGATTTGGATGTGAAGTTCAGACATTTTTGAGTGAGAATTTTGACTTATTCATTGATATGATGATTTGTCTAACGTTTTCGTTTGGACAGTAATAAAAATACCTGCAAAAAAATACAATATTTAAGTTAGTAAGAACTTTAGTAGAATTGAATGATATTGGATTAAAAAATGTGTATATTGAAATATTTGCAAGCCATGAACCTAATTTTTTATGAAAAAAATAAAGTGGGTTGGACTTATGTTATATAGGCCCAGATATAAACAAAAATCAGTAATAATATAAAAAATAAAGTAGTATCAAGGACAAGATAATTTCTGTTGGAATCATAGTGTTGATGAAGAATTTACAGTAGCTAGTGCCTATAAGATTCTAGCTGGGATAATAAACAAAAAGCATATCCTGTGGCAAAAACTTTGAAAATGGAAATGACAAGAAAGAATAAAGGGTTTGCATGGCAAATGGCACACAACAGACTTTTTACGGACAAGTAGAAGGGCTAGAATGATGAATATGGGTGATTCGTGTCATAATTACCCAGAATAAACTGAGACAACAATACATGCATTAAGAGACTACCTTAAGACAACAAGAGTGTGGATACAAATGCTAAATCCCGGAACTTTTTTGGATTAGAATTAGAGGATTAGATGGTTAATAATATGAGCAACAGATATGGGAAGGACTTTCAATGTAAATGGGCATATGTCTTTTTAACTACTTGCTGGTGGATCTAGAAATAGAGATGTCAGGAGATTTTCAACCCTCTATACTCCAGATCTAACAATCCTAAATTCTAAATACTAGAATACATTACAAAAAATAAGCAAACACTCATAAATAAAAAACAATCACATATAGTAAGAACAACAACAAAAGAGATACAGATAAATTGAAAACTACCACCGCAGGGGTGGATCAAACTTAATACAGATAGAACATCTAACAACCAAAGACAAAGAGCAGGATGCGGATGTGTGTTGCGTACTTACTTGGGAGAGTGGATTGTTGGATTTGAAGCTAACACAGGTTATTGCAGCGCAGAGCAAGCGGAGATGCTTGGGATTCTCCATGGGTTGCGGATGACTTGAAATATGGGTATGCCCCGAGTCATCATGAAAAATGATGTAGAAGAAGTACTCAGGTCTATCACAAAAAATAATGAAATTAATTAGATCCATCATGAGATAATAAGAGAAATTGTTAAGATAAAACAAAGACCGTGGGAACTAAGTTCTGCCATATTTATAGAGAAGCCAATCGAAGCGCAAATTGGTTGGCAAGGAAGAGCTTGGATGGTGACTTAGGATTTAGGTTCCTGTATATAGCTCTCAAGAATTTAGAAACGCTATTACAAGAAGATGTTCAGGAAATTGTTGTACTCATCCATTCGTACTATTAATGTAGTTCAAGAGTGTAGATTATATTTTCTTTCTTGGGCCTAGGCCTATTTTATTACAAAAAAAAGTTTAGTATCACATGAGCAATAAAAGAAAAATCAAAAAAAAAAAATATACCTTATCTAAAGTTAATATCTTACATCATCAATTCTCCTAAAAATTATGAGTGCAATAATAAAAGATAAATATCATAAATTCTTAATCATTAAATGATCAATTAATAAAAATTTTCAAAAATAATTTAGATAAAATCTCATTTTTTGGAATAAATTTAACTTTTAACCTTTGTTATTTTTTTTTATTTTTTTTTACTAAAGATAGGAGACTCGAACCCACAACTTCTTAATTAAGATAAAAAATAATGTTATACATTTAAATTTGTTTATAAATTAAGTCTAATTAAATGTTAATCATAATTAATTTTTCATATTTAGCCGTGTAAGAGAGAGAGCCTGTAACAGACTTATTAGGGGTGAGCACGGGTAGCAGGTACCCAATTACCCGTCTAAACTCGAATCGAACCAATTAAATTGGTTCTAAAACCAACGGGTAATCGGGTCTAATCCGAACTAAATTGATGGCCTTTGTTAGTGATTGGTTCGAGTATCGGTTATGGGGGTGGGGAACCCGACCAACCGGCAAATTCGATCATATATTAATTAAATAAATAAAATAAAAAATATATATATGACTTTTTTATTAGACAATAATTATTTATTATTAACATGTTTAGATTTTAATGAATTTAGTTTTTAATGTATTTAGTGTTTAACATGTTTGGATTATTTCTATCGATGTTACATGTTTATTGTACTTATTAAATTTTTAAGACATTCTTTATAAATTTTAAGATTATCGAATACTCAATTATCCAAACCGAATAAATTCATTCTTAATAAATTTGGTTTTATTCGGCTACATATAAAAAAAACCGTAAATTCAAACCAAATCAAACTAATTACATTTTAATCAGTGTAATTAGTTTAATAACACGCTTGTGCAGGAGGAACTTCTATGGTTTCAAAAATCCAGAGAGCAGTGGGTAAAATTTGGGGATAGAAATACCAAGTTCTTTCATGTCCAGACTCTTGTGCGGAGAAAGCATAATAAGATTCATGGTCTCTTTCTTCAAGATGGGGTGTGGGAAACGGACCCAGATGTCCTTAGAAGGGAAGTTGAATCCTTCTATAAACGCCTATTCTGCCAGTCGGAGGATGTAGACTTAGGTTGTCTTGGTGATGTGCCACTGCCTTCCCTGAATGATGAAGCCTGTTGTAGCCTCACAGCGCCAGTTACTCTGGAAGAAGTTAAGTCGGCTGTTTTCAGTATGCATTCTTTTAAGGCGCCGGGCCCTGATGGGTTTCAGGCTTTCTTCTTTAAAGAATACTGGAAGATTGTTGGTTTTGATGTTTGGACTATGGTTCGTCATGCGTTCTCTGATTTGGATATGGATCCAAGGATGATGGAAACTCTTGTGGTTCTTATTCCGAAGGTAGAAAACCCGGTTTCCATGAAGTATGGGTTCAACTGTTGACGGAAAAATACCATTCTTCTAAGGATGATTGTTTTAGTCGGTCTCGAGGAAGTGGATCTTATGTTTGGAAGAGTATATGTCGAGCTTGGGATATCCTAAAGGATGGTTTTAGTTGGTGCATTGGGAATTTGGAACAGAACTTTTGGTTTTCTAAATGGAGAAGAGAGGGGCGACTGTGTCAGGAGATGGATTATGTTCACATTTCTGATTCGGATCTCAGGATCTTGGACCTTTGGTCATCTGGACAGTGGAACCTTGAGAATATCTATTCTCCTCTGAATCAGTCTCTGCAGAGCAACATTAATTCTTACAACCCAGATGTTCAAGCTGGTTCAGAGGTCGGTTGGTGTTGGACTGGTGCGGCCTCAAAGGTTTATGATGCTCATAGTGGTTATTTATGGTTCAGTAAGAAGATGTTTAGTTGGGAGGATAGGGGTAATTGGCTTTGGCTTTGGCGTCAACATGTTCCGGAAAAGCACAAATTTTTGGCCTGGCTATGTCTTCGGGAGGCTCTTCCTACTGCTGCATTTCGTTTTAGGAGGGGCATTTCGCACACGGATAGCTGTCTATGATGTTTCTCAGGTCAGGAATCAGTTTTACATTGCATTTGGGATTGTCCAAAAGTCCAGCTGGTTTGGCAAGCTTTGGGGATCTCCAGTCAACCAGTGTATTTGATGAGTTGGTTCTTACATAATAGCAAACAGCGCCCCTTCAGATTCTTTTTTGGTCTCTGGTGGATTTGGTGTTCGAGAAACAACGAGATCTTTTATCCTCACGAGCATTGGACCACAGATAAGGTGATTGGTATGGCTTTGTCCTTAGAAAAGGAGCTCCGAAATATTTTTGAGTTGCAACGACTATCTATCCCCTCAACCATCAGTGGCTCTTGGATTCCACCCTCAGTGGGTACCTTTAAGATTAATTGTGATGCTAGCTATCCTGCCAGTGGTGCTCGAGTTGGTTTTGCTTGTGTTAGCAGAGATTGGAAGGGAAGGTGGCAACGAGGCTGTCTGGGAACAATTGAGAGTCGTAGCATTTTGCAAGGAGAGTTGTTTGCTATTTGGAGAGGCTTTCTTTTAGCATGGGACTCGGGACAAAGAGACATTATATGTGAGACAGACTGTGTGGAGGCTTTTACTATTGTCAATAATTTACAAGATTGCTCTGGGTTTACTGATCCTTTGGTGTTAAAAATCCGAGATATCATGTCTTGGAAATGGCGTGTTGATCTTCGGTTGATCTTGAGAGATGCAAATACAGTAGCAGACATCATGGCAAAGACTACAATGAGGATTATTTCTCCCCAAATGGAGCTTCCATTGCCTTGGAAGGAGTTTGAGAGTAGTATTCAGCGGGACTGCCTTTCTTAAGCAGTTTCTTTTTTTTTTTTCTTTCTTAATTTTTGTTTATTTTTCTTTTAAGTCACAAAAAAAAAAAATCAGTTCAATTTTAATTTTACCATAAACTCGAACTAAACCGACCGTGCTCACCCTACTTACAGTATAGGTTTGTACTAAGCTCTCCGCATCCGATCAGATCGTCCCCTCTCAGGCTCTCACTATCACTTTCACTCTATTCCATTTCTTTCCACTTACGAACTGAACCTCTCCCCACCATGGCCAACCACCACCACCATCATCATCAACGACCGCATCGCCTCTCAGTTCCACCGCGCTCCACCTCCCCCACCACCTTCAGCTCCAGTCCCACACGCTACCCTTCGTTCCCATACACTTCTTCCTCATCGACCCCAACCGCAACCCCATCCAAAACCCGTCTCTCCACCATCCCCTCCTTCAAATCCTCATCCAAATCCAAATCGTCCCTCTCCTTCCTCTTCCTCCTCCTCCTCTCCCTCCGCTCCCTCTACTCCCTCCTCCCTTTTCTCCGCTCCTCCCCTTCCTTCTCCCTCTTCCCCTTCTCCTTCCTCCTCTCCCTCCTCTCCTTCCTCTTAACCCTCTCCTTCTCCCTCTTCTCCTCCCACTCTTCTCTCTTCTTCTCTTCTTCCAATTCCTTAGACCCTTTCAACCAACACAAACCCAAACAGCCTCTTCTTGCGCTTTCTTCTTTAACACACTCTCAGCAGAGGCTTCTTGTCGCAAAATCAGTCCTTCTCGCTCTTGTTTTTCTCCTCCGCTTCCAGGCTCTCCGCTACTGCGGCACCGCCGCCACCATCCTCGCCGAGTTCACCGGGACCGTGGCTGCGCGGTTCTTTGCAGAGCGGAGGACTCAGAACTGGAACCGGTGGCGAAAATTGCGTGGCTTCGGAACTCTGATTTTGGGATTGTTTATGCTGGCTTTTGGTTGGGATAAAGAAGAGTGCTTCCCTTTGTCTAACAAATTGGGGAAGATGATTCTCCCGAGCGAAAGCTGTGTGGCGATTTGGCCAATGCTGCTTCCATTTGTGGCTGGGTTTATCGGTTGTTACGAAAGGATTTCGATGGATTGGGGAACGATTAGGCAGCTAGGTCAAAAACGGGTACGGCTAATTACTCTGTTTTTCACTACAATTGTGCTTCTTGTTCCTGCTCTAGTTAGTTTTTTCGTGTTTGAATCTGAAGAAGATAGTGTTTCCTTTGGGGATTTGGCTTGGCCTTTGGTTAATACTGTTGCGTTCGCTGTGATTTTGAGTGAGAACTACACCAATGATGAGAAGCTGGTGAGTTCTAAGGACACTCAAAGGGAGTATTTGGTCACTTTTGTGTGTATATTATTATTGCAGCTTTTCTATTTCCCCGAACTTTCGCTTTGGGGTTTGTTGCTTTGTGGTTTATTGCTGTACATTGCTGTTAGAGACTTAGATCCTTTTCGCCATGATGTTGCTGGATCTAGTGAGGAGTCCTCGGAGTTCTTGTCAGATATGATTATGAAGCCTATTAGGCATATTTTGAGCGAGAGGAAATCGCGGAAAATCGCGCTCTTTCTCTTGATCAACACTGGGTATATGGTTGTGGAATTTGTTGCAGGTTTTATGAGTAATAGTCTTGGGCTGATATCGGATGCGTGTCACATGTTGTTTGATTGTGCTGCTTTGGCCATTGGGCTGTATGCTTCATATATATCTCGTTTACCTGCAAATAATTACTATTACTATGGCCGCGGAAGGTTTGAAGTTCTGTCGGGGTATGCAAATGCTGTTTTTCTTGTTCTTGTGGGAGCATTGATAGTGGTGGAGTCTTTTGAGAGGATATTGGATCCTCAAGAAATATCAACGAGTAGTTTGTTAGTTGTGTCTATCGGAGGGCTTTTAGTCAATGTGATTGGCTTGATATTTTTTCATGAGGAACATCATCATGCCCATGGAGGGTCTGGATCATGCTCTCACTCTCACTCTCACTCTCACTCGCACTCGCACTCGCACTCGCACTCAGAGTTACATACTCATCACTCCCACCATTCCCATGATAAACAACATCACCATGCCATACATGGAAGCAATCAAGAGCGAACTAACGTTTCTGGTGGTTGCCAAGAAAATTCATGCCATGGTGATTCTGGTAATCACCATCACTGCAATCATCCAGTGAAGGGCGACTGTCATGCAGACAGTCATGGGATTCAGAGCATTCAGCATCGTGAGAACACCAACTGCCATGAACATCAACACGAACATCATCATAATCATGACCATCACCATGCTAGCCACCATTGTCATGAAGCTTCAGTTGTTCACTGCTTGGATGTTATTGATGTTGCTAAATCTCATTGTGAAGGAGTGAACTCTACTGGACATTGCGATTCAGAGCTATGGGAATCGTATGCTAAAGCAGAGGAGCAGCGAGAGCACAGCCATCACCATATTGATCACAATATGGAAGGCATATTCTTGCATGTTCTTGCAGACACGATGGGGAGTGTTGGCGTCGTTATATCTACCCTATTAATAAAGTACAAGGGATGGCTTGTTGCTGATCCTGCCTGCTCAATTTTCATTTCGGTTTTAATTGTATCCTCTGTAATACCTTTACTCAGAAATTCGGCCGAAATTTTGCTCCAGAGAGTTCCGAGGGCACATGAGCATGAACTCAAGGATGTGTTAACTGATATATTGAAGATAAAAGGTGTTTCTGGCATTCAAAAGTTTCACGTATGGAGCTTAACAAACACAGATGTAGTTGGGACACTTCATCTACATGTGTCAACAGACAGTGACAAAGTGTCTGCAAAGTCTCAAGTTTCTCGTTTATTGCATAATGCTGGAATCAAGGATTTAACCTTGCAAGTTGAATGTGTTAGATAGTATTTATTTTACATTGAATGTGGTTTACATATTTTTGTGTAAATGTAACCAATTTGCAAGTGCTAGGCTTGTCAAACTGATATTTTAGGTTGTATAGTCTTATTTGTACGAAAAATGAGATTAAGCATCCAAAGGTTAAAGTTCTTAGCTCAAATGTAATCTATCATGGTTTCTCTTGGAAAATCGTCTGCGACTCTTAAGGCAGTTTACTTATTATTACTTTGGAAAAGTCTCATAAAATCAGTCCATAGCATCGGTTTTATGTTCGCCACCAGGCTTGTTTTTGAAGCACTTCATTACCATTTCTCCTTGCAATGATGTGCTGCCTTATTGGATTAGAACAATGATATGATTTTGTCATTTTGATGTATCTTTAATGTTTTACATAAATATCTAATTATACCTAAAAGTTATGATTTGTAATACAACTGTGAAATTACAAGTAGCCACCTATTTGGGGAAGTATTTTTCTCCAAGATGTCTGCTATACATACAAGTCTTTTTAGTTTACAAGTCTCACAAGCTCAACAAAATACACGTATTACACTCCCACATTCAAGAGTAAATAAACGCACGTTATTCAACCACTTCCTGTTTCCAAAGCGCGCTACTCACTATGCATTATGAACGACTCTTCTTCTTTCTCTATGAAAACGAGTTTCTTGCCAAATTTGAAGATAATGAAACTTCAGAAATACACCCAAACGATTACAGAAATACATTCACCCAAAATTCATTGAAGTACACCTTATGCATAATTCAGAACTCTTTCTCTTTCTCCTCTTGATGTCAAAAAACAATGGAAATCGAGAATAACGAAGAAAGAAAACAGAGAGAAAAGCACGTAAATGAAGAAAGAGAAAGAGAAAGTAAGAAACGAAAGAAAAGAAGAAGAAGAAGAGGAAGAGGAAGAAGAACATACAACAAGAAGAAGGAGGTGCAGTGAAAGCGTGCAGTAACAGTTCGAAACGCGTTAATATAAATAACTTATAAAGATTTGTATAAAAAAACGCTTGTAGGTAGAGAATTATTCTTTCTCCAATCCCATTCCTTTATCGAACTCTTGTCCGCCTATTTGTCTCCATTACACAAAAATATGCAATTAACAATACAAAACTATTCTTAACATAGTTAATTAGACTTCAACTAAAGACTTCAATTAACAGATCCATTCCCTCAATCCCTATACATAAACAAAAATCTCTTAGACAAAATTTCTATACATAAATGTTACAACCAGCTTCCACGTTGGGCCAGGACGCGCATAAACGGTCCATTTAAGGACGTATACGCCCAAATCAGAACCATATCCCACAAAGTAAGGCAGAATCAAACAGAGATTTTCTTCAAATCTCTGGTCACCAAAGGCTATAAATACTAGGGGACAACTCCCCTCCTCAAGTATATTTTCTAACCCTAATCCTAGTATCGCTTAGATCTCAAACTCAGTTGATTGTCGGAGTCCTTGCAAGGTACACTACTCCCATCCAGCTCCGAAGTGATGGTTGATTAGTGACTCTCCTTCTCAACCCCCTTTTATCACTGTTAGTAGTTCTAGACCAGAACAATAAACAACACATCTCTTTAATCTGCTGCTACTTCTCTTTCTCCACAGATAGCCTAATAATAGAAGAACATCAAGCCAACTAGAAAACCAACGTGCAAGTAACCAATACCAACGTGTAATTTGTTATATTAAAGTTTCCTCATGTTGCTAGCAATAGTAATGGTACACTAGACTGGCAAGCGTTTTTCTTCTCTGCTAAAATAGCTTCTTATGGTATCAACGGTTTGAGAAAACACCTGATGAAAACATTGGCACATTTCTTCATAGGAATCCAATGTTGCTTTCAGAAAACAAATGCTCCAAAGTACCAACTTCAAATACCCAAACCAGGGCATTATGATTATAGTGAGCAACACAGCCTCAAGAGCTCCCATAAGCACAGTGAAGCGTTTCGCAATCGAAACGAAGCTATGTTTACGTACCTCAAGATTGAATTCACCAATCAACATGATGGAATAAAGGGATAGCACCATAGAAGCTGCCCACATAATCTGGTAGTGTTCTTCGAATGGCGACACGTTCTTCGATTGGAATCGAACTTGGAGGTATCCACCTAATGTGGATATGACAAAGATTACAACGCCGTTCAATGGGGACGGGAAACTCACTCCTTGGTAAGAGCTTGCTTCACTGGAAAACACATAATGCATACGTTAAGTTCATAAAAAGTTGTGATATTATAAAATGATGAACTTGAAGAACATTACAAAGGGACAAACCTTTCAACTGATTCTTGACTCCTTGGATGAATTTCACTATCTGGCATCATCTTTCCCTTTCTCTTGTTGAAAGCTGAAGAAATCTGCAATGGTGAGGCAAAGTGAACTTATTATAGTTGCTGTAAAGGAGAGAAAATATAAAGATAAAGATTCTCTGTAAAGGAGACTTCGTGTGTGAATATGTATAGTTGCAAAGTGAACTTGGAGAAAACAGAATATCGATTCGGAAACATTTCAGGTGCACCGAGAGTACCGGTGCTCCAATTATTTTAACTGTTGATCTGAATTATAAAAAATATATATAATATATATTAATTGAAATCAACGGTTAAAATAACTGGTGCACCGGTACTCCCCGGTGCACTTGAAATGTTTCCTATGGATTCAAGTGAATGGGTTAACCATACACTGATTAACGCAACTTACAAGTTTATATATAATTATATATATGATCACATCTAACTATGGTTAACACAACTCTAATTACTAAACTGAGTAAGTTAATTTAACCAGCAACTTACAAGTATATATTATAGGAAAGGTTTCACCTGTTCCAATGTACTTTAGTCAGTTAATTTGACTCTGTTACAACACTTTTTTTTCTTTTGACAGTAAAAAGCCCTACATTTTTGTTAGATAACTTCGACTTTTTGTTGAGATGTTAATGGGAAAACAAGTTGGAGAGATGGAGTAAAGAAAATGCTTAAACATGATGCAGTGATTGAAATTATAAGTAATTTGATTTAATTGAATGCAAAATGAGTGATAAAAAAGTCAGTTAACCAATTGTGTCATTTTAATTCTTTTCAAAGTCACTATACAAGACAAATAGTAACCTTTTCTCCAACGTTGATAATTTTCCTGTTATGGTTAACACAGCTCTAACTAAATTAAGTCGGTTAACTTAACCAGCTTTCTAACTAATCAGTGTCAGAGTGGCACTCTCTCTAACTTTTCTAAAACTGCCATAACTAGTAACTAACCAACTTAACTAACCAAATCTGCCTTATCACTAACGAATTTCATTCCCTTTCTCTTGTTGAAAGTGAATTTTCAATGTCAAGTTATTATTTGTCAAACTTTGTATATACTTAACTCGTGGTGTGATTGGAAGTACCGCAATTATTTATTTACACGGTAGAAATGGAAATGTAGAAGGAAATTCCAAATGAGTAGTAAAGATTTATAATAAGTCAAAAGGTTTAGGGCATTTTGCGGCACGCAACTCTTCTAGTGGTTGGACCAAGCTTCCTTGGTACTTCCTTTTACTTACTAACAGAATAAGGAGAGTGAAAAGATAGGGAGATTCTTATTCTTAACGAAATCTTGATCAGAATTCAATCATAGCTTTAAAAAAACTTTAAAAATAGAAAATAAACTACTACAATGACTTAATTTATTATAATAGTTAAAAAGTTAAGTGTGGAATTTTAAAAAACTATCATGACTAATTATGGCTTATTTTTGTAGCACATGTTATGTATGCATTAAGAGTGTGGCTTATGTAAATTTACTTTGGTAAATTATTACTTGGGAGTTGGGATGATCTGAGCCGGCTATGTAGACTCTCTTGTTATCTGCGGTTGAAATAATCATTTATTATTCTTTGTTTGACGATTCTTTTACGGTGATATTAAAGAAACAATAGTTAAAGTTATTTTATATTTATCATAATATTTAAAATTTTATGTATATAATATCTATAATTATATATTTATTAAATTTAAAATTATATAATTATTCTAAAAATAATTAATAAATACTAAATAAAATAACTTT
>NC_029790.2:125183678-125197128 GCF_000816755.2 Arachis ipaensis
CGAATAATTTCTTTCAAATTGTATGCAGGTTTTGGGTATAATGAGTGTAAATTATACATATGTATACAAATCGATATAATATAAACAATTTGGTATATTAGTTAACTATTGGCAAAACTTATTCGCTGTCTAAAGTTTTTCATTTAAATACTCAAGTTTATAAAACAAATTTGCTTTAACAAGTCTTTGTGAATACAATGCAAGTTCGCATGTTATTTACTTGAAAGGCTTTTCCCACTCGCTTTGGGTTTGAGAAAAATATCTCTTCTACAAAATGGACATAATAATCACGTAGCATAATTCTGGATGCATTTTTGTATATGTGGTATGAGATTGATTGCTTTCACATTTCAATAGACAAGTTGTGTTGTTTGTTTTGACTAAGTTGCTAAGCTTAAACTTATAAAGCAAGTTAGAAAATGTTATCTATTTTATATTCCATTTTGCCATACCACTTCGGTGGTTTGACTGGTTTCTTAACGCGGAAATGCAGGGAAAGAAAAATAAATTGTGCCAAATTTTTTTTACTTGACAAGAAAGAAATCAGGAAGCGGTATCTCTTCAAGACAAGGCTTTATCTATTCTAGAAAGATGAATTCTAAGAATGTATACTTTATGTTTATTTCGGCTATATATAGTAACTATGTAAATATTATTAGAATTAAAAGGACTTTTGTTAAGTAGATAATAGCTTTTGTGAACAATATGAATAATGAGTTTTAAAATTGGCCCAATAAAATAAAAACACACTACACCCAAGTTACTCACCTAAATTTTAATATTAGGATAACCATTCGCACACATAGTAAATTGAACATCTAATATATCTATTGTTCATATTATTTAGTATTTTCATTGTCTATTTATACTTTTCTAAATTAAAATTACATTTTTTTTTTATATTTTAGTAACACTTTTTGAAGTAATATTTTTTAAAATATTATAGTCGCCCTAACATAATCATACTAAAATACTTGGTTGCACCGCCACCACATTTGCCTCTCAATGTTAAGAGACTGATGAATTTTAAGAACCAGATGGTGACCAGATTATTCACATGAGGGCTTTCATCCTAAACTAAGAAAAAGGGCTCTAAGCAATCACAAATTACATTCCAAAAGTCAAAAGTTCCAAGTTCCAATGCAAGCATGAAGAAACAGAAGACCTCACAACATATGGAAAATGTCATACCAAAAGACGCTAGAAAAGAAAAGGGAGGATCTAGTGCATGCAACATTTCACCCAATTACTCTATGATTATCCCACACCAAGCAACGAAAGTTCGCCATTCCTTCCTTAGTTTTGAGTTTTCGATCAAATCATCACCACTTTCTTAGTCCACTGATTCTCTAGATGAAGAACATTGATTTGGTGTGAAATCCCCAAAAATAAATTAAAAAATTTAAAGCATCCCATATCGTATCTAGGATTTAAAGTTATAAAAAAAAAAAATTAGTCACCAGATTTCCATGGGATTAATTACATGAATTTTTTTTTTAAACAGTATCATCTTTCAATTCGACAAACTAATGATTAATTCGTTGCAAATTTAAATTATATTTAAAGATTTACTGCTAACCAATAAATTGCTGAATATTTAAGGCGAGATTCAAACTCTAACACCTTTTTAAGCAGATAAATAAATTGACTATTCGATAAAATCCAAGTTGATTGGATTAGGCGTAGTAATGAAATTATCCCCTATTAATAATTGATGTTTTAGTAAGTGTGGTAACTATTGTGTTGTTATAAAGAGTGGAATTAGTGTTGAAGTTTAATTGTAATTGAAGCACAGGAGAACATGTCGTATCTAGGATTTAAAGTTAAAAAAAAAAAGTCATTGGATTTCCATGAGATTAGATGATTTTTTTTAACGGTATCATTCTCCAATCCGATGAATTAATAATTAATTTGCTACGGATTTGAATTATATTTAAAGATTTTTTGTTCGCCAATGAATTATTGTATATTTAAGGCAAAATTTAAACTCCAACACGTATTTTTTTTTTTAGCGGACAAGTGAACTCACTATTTGACGAATCTAAATGAAATTATCCCCTATTAATGGTTGATATTTTACTAAATCTGTTAGCATATATATATAGATGGAAAGAAATTAGCATTGTGCATTGCTTCACGTTCTGATCAAACCACTGAAATCTTTGTCCATTCATTAGATTATTTTTTGAAATTTTCAATTGATGAGCTATAATAAAGAGCCGTGGAATTTATCTTATTTAACAACATTTTACAACATTTGGTTGTACACTTAACTACTATCGATTTTCAGAAAGTACGATTGGGCAATTGAAGTAGACAACAATATAAAGTAAAAACATCATAAAACAAAAGCGTTGAGGGGCACCTAAAACCAACGGAAATCACTACAAATCTAATGATTAAAGTGCTCAAATAACCTTCCTGTATTCATTCAAGGATTATTTAAATGTAAACACTAACAAAGCTATAAAAAAATATTTACTAATATTGATATTTACTAATCTTATAAAATAACTAAATAAGGAAGATAAAATAAAGAAATATAAATGAAAGACTCTAGTATTAATATTTACTAATATTAATATTATTCTACCATAATAACTATGATTTATATATTAATACTATATTTGTAATATGAAGAGAAAGAAAAGCTTCGTAGAGAGAGAAGAAATACTTTTATTGATATGTGTATTTGCCTGAGGCTTATGGTCCTATTTATATGCATACAGAAAGATAACTTTTTCAACCTTATTAAATACATTCTCTCTTGAGAATGCGAGCTTCACATGGGAATGGGCATCCACGTCCCATTCTTATCACAATACTCCCCTTGGATGCCCATTTAGGATAATTGCTTCGTTAAAACCTTACTAAAGAAAAATCCAGTAGGAAAAAAACCTTAGTGAAGGAAAAAGAGTACAATATCTTTTGTGACGGGGACTGCCTCATTAAAAATCTTGTCAAGAAAAATCCAATGGGAAAAAAACCTGACCAAGGGAAAAAGAGTACAGTCTCCCCCTCATGCCGATATCATTTAATGTCTCGAAATCGGCGCATCCCAATCTCATGTACCAATCTTTCAAATGAGGATTTTGGGAGTGACTTTGTAAATAAATCTACCAGATTATCACTTGAGCGGATCTGTTGGATATCAATTGTCCCTTGATTTTGAAGATCATGAGTGAAGAAGAATTTGGGAGAAATATGCTTTGTTCTATCACCTTTGATGTATCCGCCTTTAAGCTGAGCAATGCATACTGTATTATCTTCAAACAGGACAGTTGGAGCTATCTTATGATCAATCAGTCCACATGATGACAGAATATATTGAATCAGACTCCTCAGCCAAAAACACTCACGACTAGCTTCATGAATCGCCAGTATTTCAGCATGATTAGAGGAGGTTGCTGTTATCGTCTGTTTCGTGGACCTCCATGATATAGCTGTACCACCATATGTGAACAGGTATCCTGTTTGAGATCTCCCTTTATGTGAATCAAACAAGTATCCGGCATCTGCATAGCCAACTAGTTGTGACTTGGATCCATAGGGATAAAACAATCCCATATCAACCGCTCCATGAAGATATCGAAAAATTTGTTTGATTCCACTCCAATGTCTTCTGGTTGGAGAGGAACTATATCTTGCTAGTAAATTCACCGCGAATGATATGTCAGGTCGCGTATTATTAGCAAGGTACATTAGCGCTCCAATGGCACTAAGATATGGTACTTCAGGACCAAGGATATCTTCATTCTCTTCTTTAGGGCGGAATTGATCATTTTCCACATCCAAAGATCTTACGATCATTGGTGTACTTAATGGATGTGACTTATCCATATAAAATCTCTTCAAAATCTTTTCTGTGTATGTTGTTTGATGAATAAATATCCCACTTTTTATATGCTAGATCTGTAGGCTGAGACAAAACTTAGTCTTTCCAAGATCTTTCATCTCAAACTCTTCTTTTAGAGTTTTTATAATTGTTGGAATCTCTTCAAGAGTCCCAATGATATTTAAATCATCAACTTACACAGCAATTATAATGAATCTAGATGCAGTTTTTTTATGAAAACACATGGACAGATATCATCATTCTTGAATTCATTTTTGGCCAAATACTCAGTAAGACGATTATACCACATTCGTCCAGATTGCTTTAGACCATATAAAGATCTTTGCAATTTAACTGAGTATAACCCTTGCGAATATTCACTGGATGGTTTAGATATCTTTAGTCCTTCAGGGACTTTCATATAGATATCTCGATCTAATGAGCCGTACAAATAGGCTGTTACCACATCCATTAAATGTATATGCAGTTTATGATATACAGATAAACTGACCAAATAACGCAATATTATCGCATCCACTACAGGGGAATACGTTTCTTCATAATCTATACCGGACCTTTGTGAAAAACCTTGTGCCACAAGTCGGGCTTTGTAGCGCACAACTTCATTTTTCTCATTTCGTTTTCTCACAAATACCCATCGGTATCCAACAGGTTTTACATCTGCAGGTGTACGGACTACAGGTCCAAAGACTTCACGTTTTGCGAGTGAGTCTAATTCAGACTTCATGGCTTCTTCCCATTTTGGCCAATCATTCCTTTGTCGACATTCTTCGACTGATCTTGGCTCAAGATCCTTACTTTCATGCATGATATTTAATGCCACATTATATGCAAATATTTCATTGACAATTGTCTTATTTCGGTCCCATTTCTCTCCTATAAAGACATAATTTATCGAGATCTCGTCATTTTCACAATTTTCAGGTACCTGAACGTCTTTTGGCGTTAAAATTATATCAGAATTTTGGACAACTGCAGGTGTCTTTACTGTGTCTTTTTCAACAGGAATAGTATTTACCTCTTTTCTCTGTCGAGGATTTTTATCTTTGGAACCGACAGGACTGCCACGCTTCTGGCGTGTATTTGCTTCAGTGGCTATTTGTCCTACTGGGACATCAATTCGAATTGGGGCATTTTTCGCCCTGTCACGCTTCTGGCATGAATTTGCTTCAGTGGCTACTTGTCCTACTGGGACATCGATTCGAATTGGGGCATTTTCTACTGGTATATAAGATTTTGTTATCCTCTTTGTATCAGAAAATGTATCAGGCAATTCATTTGCTATTCTTTCCAAATGTATAATCTTTTGAACTTCTAGTTCACATTGCCCTGATCGAGGATCTAAATGCATCAACGATGATGCATTCCAATTAAGTTCCTTTTCAGGAAGCTTATTCTCTCCCCCTAATGTTGGAAATTTTGATTCATCAAAATGACAATATGCAAACCGGGCTTTAAATACATCTCCCGTTTGTATCTCAAGATATCTCACTATAGAGGGAGAATCATATCCAACATATATCCCCAATTTTTTTGGGGTCTCGTTTTGGTGCGATTAGGTGGTGCAATGGGAACATATATCGCACATCCAAATATTCTTAAATGGGAGACATTTGGCTGCTGGCCAAAAGCTAATTGCATAGGAGAGAACTGATGGTAACTCGTTGGTCTCAAACGAATAAGTGTTGCGGCATGTAAAATAGCATGCCCCCAAATTGAGGTTGGGAGATTTGTTCTCATAAACAGGGGTCTAGCAATTAATTGGAGGCGCTTAATAAGTGATTCTGCTAACCCATTTTGTGTGTGAACATAAGCTACTGGATGTTCAACACTTATTCCATTAGCCATACAATAAGCATCAAAATCTTGAGAAGTAAATTCACCAGCATTATCAAGACGAATTGCTTTAATTGAAATTTCTGGAAATTGTGCTTTTAATTGAATAATTTGAGCCAGTAATCTCGCAAACGCCAGGTTGCGAGAAGATAATAAGCACACATGAGACCATCTCGAAGATGCGTCTATCAGGACCATAAAATATCTAAAAGATCCACATGGTGGATGAATATGTCCACATATATCACCTTGAATCCTTTCTAGGAATTCAGGGGACTCAAATCCAATCTTTACTGGTGATGGCCTTAAAATTAACTTCCCTTGAGAACGTGCAGCACAACAAAATTCACTAGATTTAAGAATCTTCTGGTTCTTTAGTGAATGTCCATGGGAGTTTTCAATAATTCTCCTCATCATGGTTGTTTCCGGATGACCCAATCTATCATGCCAAGTTATGAATTCATTTGGGCTAGTAAACTTCTGGTTTACAATGGCATGTGATTCAATTGCACTAATCTTTGTATAATATAACCCAGATAAAAGTGAGGGCAACTTTTCTAATATAACTTTCTCAGAAATTTTCATACATTGGAGGTGGTTCATCTTGGTAATAATATGGAGGGGGTGGCTCTTGAAAATGTTGATGTTGGAATGCTGGTGGCTCTATATGTGGTTCATATGGCTCATATGGTTGTTGGTAGGATGGATATGGATTAGGGTCATATGAAGATGGTTGGTAAAAGGTGGCTTGTGAGTATGGTTGATGGCTATGTTGAGGATATGGCTCATAGGTGTATGGTGGTGGTTCTTGGAAGTCACAAGGAGATTCACCATAACCATTGGATTGGTATGCATCATAGAATGGCTCTTCTTCATAGTGCATTGGTGGAGGTTGTTGCCAAGAGGATTGATCATATGCATATGGCTCCTGCCACCTTTGGTTATCCCATCTATGATGCACATCTTCATTTAAGTTCCCATTTCCTACAACATAGTTGTAATCACATTCATAGCCAAAGTGAGAATTCATAGTGAAAAGTGAAAATAAGAAACAAAAGCAAACAAGAAATAATGAAACAAAGTCCTAAAACTAACAAAAACTAACAAGCAATCCAAAAATCAAGCTATTCACAATATTTACATATATACAATAACCAATAACGTAACACCATTGCGATTCTCCGGCAACGGCGCCATTTTCTGATGAGCGGGCTTTCGTGTGGTTTAGAATTCACAAATGAATGCTCGTTGTAAAGTATAGTTTCTAAACCAACAATAGTCCTTTCATACAAAAATTTTGTTTGTCACTAGTACAAACCCCTAAAATCTATAAACCGAAGTATTTAACCTCGGGTCGTTCTCCCTAGGAATTGCAATAAAGTGTCTTGTTATTGGTTGTAGAGTATGTTTTGGGGTTTTTGGGATAAGAGACATGAAAAGTAAATGGTAATGAAAATAAACTAACAACTAGAAAGGTCTTGGCAAGGTTTGGTGGTTAAGGATCTCTATCCTAATCACTAACCACAACATGAGAATTGGCAAGGATCAACCCCATTAAGTCATCATCTAACTAATAAAGGAAAGTCAAATGAGCTATGTCAATCCAAGTCCATAAGTCCTTAGTAAAATTATTCATATGAATAGTTAGCAAACACACATATTAAACTATTCCATCATTGATCAAATAGCCAATATTTCCTTTAGAATCCTTAAAGAAATTAGATACATCATAATGAGTGGTGAAATTTTCATTATTTGAAACAAAAATTGTTTCCTTTCCTTTGTCATCCCTTTTCAAGGATGCTTGATAAAGATCAACTAGGTGCACTGGGGTACGACAGGTACGCGACCAATGGCCATTTCCACCACAACAGAAGCATTTATCCTCAATTGATTTACTTTGCGCATTATTTCTTTCTTTATCCCACTTCTGGTGAGATCCTTTCTTGTGAGCATAATTTCTTTTCCTTCCATAATTTTTCTTGTTATCAAAATCTTGCCATTTACCTCTTCTGGGGTTATAATTTGCCGCATTTGCTTCAGAAAATGGGGCGGCGCCAGCTGGGCGCGCTTCATGATTTCTTAAGAGCACCTCATTGTTGCGTTCAGCAACAAGAAAGCAAGAGCTCAAAAAAATTTTTAATTCTTTTTCTCGATACTGCTGCTGCAAGAGCACATTCGAGGCATGGAAGGTCGAGAAAATTTTCCCTAACATATCGGGTTTGAGGAAGTATCACATGATTGTACCTTTCTTCAAGGTCTTTCCACAGATCTGCAGGATCTTTTAATATGGGATATTCATTTTTCAATCATACTTCAAGATGATGACGAAGGAAAATCGTGGATTTGGTTTTATCCTTCTGAGATGTATTATTTTCAGCCTTAATGGTATCTTCAAGATCCATTGAATCAAGATGGATTTTAGCATATAGTATCCAGATATATCAAAAGCATTGTATTCAAGATGAAAGAGTTTCGATATAATAAAAATTTGTTACTTGAAGTCTTCCTAAAATTTCATTAGAGTTTCGTGCTGATAACGTGTTATAAAATAACTAAATAAGGAAGATAAAATAAAGAAATATAAATGAAAGACTCTAGTATTAATATTCACTAATATTAATATCATCCTACCATAATAACTATGATTTATATATTAATACTATATTTATAATATGAAGAGAAAGAAAAGTTTCGTAGAGAGAGAAGAAATGCTTTTATTGATGTGTGTATTTGCCTGAGGTTTAGGATCCTATTTATATGCATACAGGAAGGTAATTTTTTCAACCTTATTAAACACATTCTCAAGAGCTTCACATGGAAATGGGTATCTACGTCCCATTCTTATCACAATATGCTAACTTTTTTTTACTTTAACTATTTTAGAGAGATGAATTCTAAGTATTTATAGTTTATGTTTATGGCAGCTATACAATGACTACGTAAGTATTATTAAAATTAAAATTATATTTATATTTTACATTTTGGTAACACTTTTTGAAGTAATATTTTTTAAAAAGTGTTGCCAAATAATAAAAAATATTATTTTAATTTTAATAATACTTTTTAAAATATTATATTCACTGTAACATAATCATACTAAAATACTTGGTTGCACCACCACCACATTTGCCTCCCAATAATGTTAAGAGATTGATGAATTTTAAGAACCAGATGGTGATCAGATTATTCACATAAGGGCTCTCATTCTAAACTAAGAAAAAGGGATCTAAGCAATCACAAATTACATTCCAAAAGTCAAACTTCCAATGCAAGCATGAAGAAACACAAGACCTCACAACAAATGGAAAATCTCATACCAAAAGACGCTAGAAAAGAAAAGGGATTCCAGTGCAACATTTCACCTAATTACTCTATGAATATCCCACACCAAGCAACGAAAGTTCGCCATTCCTTCCTTAGTTTTGAGTTTTCGATCAAATCACCACTTTCTTAGTCCACTGATTCTCTAGACGAAGTCACGAAGAACATCGATTTGGTGTGAAATCCCCAAAAAAAAAATAATAATAAAATAGAAAGCATCCTATGTCGTATCTAGGATTTAAAGTTAAAAAAAAAAAGTCATTGGATTTCCATGAGATTAGATGATTTTTTTTAACGGTATCATTCTCCAATCCGATGAATTAATAATTAATTTGCTACGGATTTGAATTATATTTAAAGATTTTTTGTTCGCCAATGAATTATTGTATATTTAAGGCAAAATTTAAACTCCAACACGTATTTTTTTTTTTAGCGGACAAGTGAACTCACTATTTGACGAATCTAAATGAAATTATCCCCTATTAATGGTTGATATTTTACTAAATCTGTTAGCATATATATATAGATGGAAAGAAACTAGCATTGTGCATTGCTTCACGTTCTGATAAAACCACTGAAATCTTTGTCCATTCATTAGATTATTTTTTAAAATTTTGAATTGATGAGCTAGAATAAAGAGCCGTGGAATTTATCTTATTTAACAACATTTTACAACATTTGGTTGTACAGTAAGGGCTTGTTTGGGTGAACTTCTAAAAAAAGATCTTTTTTCGAATTATCTTTTTTTAAAAGATCTTATGAAAAAATAAAAGTAATTTTATGTTTGAGTATCTCATGCAAAAAGATCTTTTTATTTATCAATTATGTTTGGATATAATAATATAAAAGTACTTTTTTGTTTATTTATTACATGAAAAACATCTTTTTTTTATGGAAAAAAGATCTTTTAAAAAAATATGTAAATTACACCTTCTCAAAAAAGATGTTTTTCTGATTTTTCTAGTACTTTTACTTTTATTACTCAAAATTTGTCAAACACGCTAAAAAAAAAAAATTATTAAAAAAAAATCTTTTTTTATCAAAATAATTATACCCAAACAAACACTAACTACTATTGATTTTTAGAAAGTACGATTGAAATTCAAGGACAGTTGAAGTAGACAACAATAAAGTAAAAACATCATAAAACAAAAGCATTGCGGTGCCTTAAAACCAACGCAAATCACTACAAATCTAATGATTAAAGTGCTCAAACCTTCCTGTATATATTCATTCAAGGATTATTTAAATGTAAACACTAACAAAGCTATAAAAAAATAAATGCCTAGCTAAGTCTTAAGTACAATTATTTGAAAATATGGTAAAATTATATATAGCATGGAGACCAAACATAAAAAATATAAAATAAAAACTAAACTAAACTTATGAAATATAATTGAAATAAAACATAAAAATAATATTTACTTATTTATTTCTTTATTTTTGCGGATACGCGGATATGCGGATACCAACACAAAATCCGCAATCCGATCCAAAAGCCTTGCAGATCGGATCCATATCCACAATTTTCAGATCGAATTTGGATAAACACCGCGGATATGCGAATCGGATCCGATCCATGAACACCCCTATCCGCCAATGTAAATGTCTAAAAAAATAATCAAAATTTAAATTGTTTTAAATGAAGTGAATTTTAGAATGGCTTTAAAGCTTTGGTAATACTGGAAAAATTTAGTTAAAATTAAAGTTATATTTTTTTATTATTTAACAACACATTTTAATTCGATGACATTTAATTTTAACTAAGTTTTTTAAGTATCGCAAAAGTTTTATAATGGTTATAATCAAAGCCACCATAGAATGTACTAAAAAGATATAGCAAGGATAAAGTTGAGAAGATGGATACAAATTCCTATTTTAAATTGCTAAATACAAAAATGTCTAAAATCTAAGAGAGAAGAAGAGTTATTTAAATAATTTAATATTTAAAGTGGTTTTTAAAGTTATATTCGCACTTTAATTTGGTTTTTAAAAATTTAATTTTAATCACGTTAGTCTCTAATTTTGTTTTTATTATAGAATTGTTAATGACAAATTGAAATAAATTGACGCTTATCACGTTAAACTCTCTAATAATTATTTGATTTAGTAATTAAAATTTTTATCCTTTAAAAACTTTAGGTGAAACGAAGTTTAGAATCGAAGATAAAGCTTGTCTAGTGCCAAAAATCGTAACAATTTTTACGATTTCCAAAATATTAGAGCAAATAAGATACAACTACCACTTGTTGCCATCATTCAATAGTTAAGATGGTGAGCCAAATAATATGAATTTAGGTTTATAAAGGGGGACAAAGACTATATTGATGTAATATAGTTGTTATCGTGTCCAACGATAAAAAGAATAAACTATTATTTTTATTTACGATTATTTAAAATGTTAATAAATTTATTTATAAAAAAAATAATTATATTCATTATATTCATGAAAAATGAGATTTACTTGATAAAACTATTCAAATTTTAAAAAATTACTAAAAATTTTCAAATTAACATTAATAATTTTAATAACTTTTTAGGATTTGAATAGTTTTGTTAAGCAAATTTCATCTTTTATGGATATAAGAAGGATTTTATATTTTTGTAAATAGATTTCTCATCGTTTTGAATGTTCGTGGATAAAAAATAATAATTTATCTGTAATAGGAATTATGTAAGATCACTCATGACATTAAGACTCAGTTGATGAAAATAAAATGTGAAACTAACATAATGCACGTAAAATCTCAAAAACCTTTTTAGTAGGAACCACTATTTTCAAAGGGCATTTTGGAGTTTAACTATGTTTGTATTAAACAATGCTTTAATAAGCTCGAATAATATAAAGCATAGAAATAAATAATAACATCTAGAGTAATAAAATAACTTAAACATTATTCTTTTGGGGGTTATGTTCTCTTAGAGTAGTACAGGAAACCTATTATGACATTCCTTGATGCATCGTTGAAACTTTTCCATGTTATCTCGATGAAGTATTTTGCATGTTTGAAAACATTCTTTCAAGTTGTTGCAGTTCTCATGACATATCTTCAAGTTTTTAGATTTTGGGGGATAGAGTTTATTGCATTGTTTGATACACTCATCCAAATTAATTTCGATGTTATATAGATATTGTGATAATTGAGGTGGTGGTGGAGGTTGAACTCGTTTATGAATAGCATCATGGAATTCCGCAAAGGTAGAACAAATAACCACTACAATCATCAACATTAATATTGCTAGTGTATTTGTGGCAACATTATTCCTAGCCATAGGTCTTTCTTCGATCTTTTTCTGTCTTGCAATGACAAGTTTACACTAGACCAAGTTTTATACAAGTATAAAATGATTTTTAATATATATTATTATATGCTATGAAAATATTATATTCTTCGTTTATTTGATGTCTCCTCCCAATACTAGGAGTTGTAACTTACCTATATAAATAAATAAAACAAGTGTGATGTTTTAGAATAATTTGTTCTTTTCGGCTTATAAATTGCCTTTTCAATACAATGAATTCAATAATAAAACCGTCATTATATAGTAATTCTATTAGATTTTTATGTGATAACTTATACCATGTATTGGACATTAAACAATGTTAAATATGAAATATAGATTACAAAGAACGGAAAAGGTGGACCTAGACAGATAACGAAAATTTAAATTGATTTGAACGAACTAGCTATGAATCACGGATACTTCGCTAAGTTATCGTGTTCGCGTGTCGTTAAAGCCGTTTTTTAAGATCTCGTTCTAAAAAGTTAAGGTTAAAGTCATCAGATGTAACTTTTTGAACTTTTGAAAGTTATATCTCACTTTCTTCATGATTCATTAAAATAGAAGAACTATCTACATGTGTTGATATTGTAAAAGTTATATGTTATCCTTCTTAAATATTAGCCTTCCTCTTAAAAAATATATCAATTCTTTGATTTTTCATTATTATTTTATATAAAAATTTGAATATATATCCTGTAAAATATGTAAAGAAGAAGTTAGAAGGACAAATATTAAAATTTATAATATTTATTAAATTTTTTTATCAATTTATACAAATATAATAATATCAATACTAATAGAATATTCTACTATTTTTTATCATATAAAAAATTAAACTAAATAAATAAAAATATCTAATTTTTTATATTTGAACTTAAAGATAGAGAGAGGGTTGTTTATTGAACTTATTAGATACTTTAAGTTATAGTAAAGTATTTAAGTCAATTGAACTATTTTTTATCTTTTGAAAAAGTATTACTAAGTTTTTTATAAAAAGTTTGGGGGGTCATGGCCCCCCATTGTCTGAACTAAGCTCCGCCATTGGATACAAGTGTCTGTTATGTCTAACCGTGTCTTAATAAAAAAATAAAAAATTCTTTTCCGGACACACTTGGACACACCTAAATATCATCACGTGTCAACGTATTT
>NC_029790.2:125197505-125212779 GCF_000816755.2 Arachis ipaensis
TGATCATTTATCTAAAAAAATACTTTATATTTTATATATGTGTCTCATGTCTTATAAAATTTTAAAATTCATGTGTCGGCGTGTCCCGTGTCGTGTCGTGTCCGTGCATCACAGGAACGAAGTCTTGGAGTTCAAACATAAATCTTAGTATTTGTAAATTGCAATCTGTAAGGAAAAATACTCATACATAAAGATACTAAAGACATTGAATAGGAATTGATGATTTTCAGTGGCTAAGAGAAGGGGGAGTTGAATCTTAGTCCCTTTTTCACTTAATAACACTTGCTGGTCTTTGAAACAACTTCTGGAGACTTTTTAATTTTTGTTTCATACCCAGTCACGAGACTTTTTTCTTTTTATCTCGTGACCCGGCACGAGATATTTTTCAGTTTTATCTCCTGCGCAGCAGAAACAGAAATGGAGTAGAAGAGAGAGAGAATTACACCAAGATATATCTTGGTTCAGCTGCTAAGTGCAATGCAGCCTACATCCAGTCTCCATCACAACAATGATGAAATTTCACTATAATCATTCTTGATTACAAACACCAATTCTCCCTATGAACTACCCTTCCTATCCAGGACAAGTCCAGAATCTAAACCCCAATCCTGAACTTGACTTGGTTACTGCCAAGATTTCAACTGCTAAGTGCTAACTCAACTTGTAAGGAGATTCCCACGGAATCATGAAACACAACATAGATGTATAAAGGAATTCTAGGACATCTATGGCTTTTTCTTTTAATTTTGTATACTCTGCCTTTTTCCACTCTATGACTTTTTCTTACAAACCTCATTGTTTGCCTTTTTCATGAGACTCAAGACAGACAAAATTAAACAAAAAATTACAAAATGAAAAACATTGAAGGAGAAGAACTTCTGTTAGCTTAGGTAGCTATGAGAACTATGTGCCTTGCACTCTCACTCCTTGCTTCAAGCCTTGACTGTTCTCCCTTTTATAGAGGGGGAAGCCTCCACGGTTGAAACCAAATGAACCAAGCTAAATTTCTTCTTCTTCATGAAAAACCGGTTCAGTCAAAGAAATAGGAGAGATAACCGAATGCTAAAACCAACATGCAATTACCTCTGAGTCTTCTCTTTACACCAAGCTTCATCAATCTGAATCATCCAACTTGACTTGCACTCCAAGAAGGACTCCTAGCCCTTGATGCTTCTTGATATATGACAGCTCCTCCTGCTCCACTTTTGCTTCTTTCTTCACGTAGCCACCCTAACTACCTTCTATGATGAGTGAACACAAAAGTAAAGACGAGTCATCCCTCTGAAATCTTTTTCCTCTGACCGAAATCTTCTCCATCCATTTTTGGTATGGAGAAGCTGAGATCTCTTCAACAAATCTTACCTTAAGTGATGAAAATCTCAACCACAACATACTTTTTATTTTCTTTTTCTTGCCATCATTGTAATGGTCTTGTTGCTTACTTCATCTTCTCTATGGTAGCTTGCCATAGCTTCCATGGTTTCTCTGTTGAAATGACCGAAAGAGAAGAGAGCAGAGAAAGTAGAAAGAGAAATTAAAATTGCTTTCAATGAAGCTAAGATAGAGAATGAGAGTGAATTAAATTTCCACTTCATTTGTTTGCTGAGTAACGTGTAGTATCATTAAAGCCATCAAATCACTTTTCTCTTTCTCTTTCATGTTTCCAATGCAAGTTAATTCAAGTTAATTGAATTTTGAAATCCATCTCAACTTGAAGAATGAGATCCGTTGGAAACAATGAACTTTGCTTTCTTCCATTATTGGTTTCGGACCAAGTTTTGGTCTTGGTAGCAAAGTTTCAAATGGGCTAGTAATAATAATTCAATTTGGCCCAATCAAGACTAATAATTCAGCCACACTTCTTTGAATAATTTTTTAACCAATGCTAAATATAAAATTCACATTTGGACTTGCAACATTTTTTTTCTTTTCGGGCCTAACAAAAATCTGCACCAACAAAATTATTAAGTTAGCAATTGTAAATATGAAGATCTTAATTAATAATTTTGCAATTAATTGTGTTAATAATGTTTGATCATCATCAATTTAAATTAGAGTTTTCCAAACTCATCAATCTCCCCCTTGATGACAAACATTATTAAAAATTGAAATGGAAAGAGATCAAAAGTTAGAGTACTCCCTTTGTGAATACTTGGATTCCTTCCTTTCCAATTGTTACATGACTCCCCCTTAATGTATGCTGTTTTACCAAGGGAAGTTTTACCTGTAACTTTTGAAATCAAGCTTAAGGCAACTATGTTATTCAACATATAAAATTTTATAATATTGAATGGCTTGATTTATGAGTAGAATTGGAGTGATAAACAAAACTCATTTGTTACCATAAAATTGATTTTCTGCTCAAACAAAACAATCAAGAGGTAAAGCATGCTTGAGTACCTTCAGAGTACTTTTCAACATATAATAAAACTCAACATACTTTGGATCAAACTAGTTTTTGTAAAAAGCAGTTTCTTGTCAAAAGGCTTTTGCCAAACAGCCAAACAATAATTTACAATTTATGAAACTGTTTCATATCATCATCCAAATTAAATAAGATTTGCATATTATTAAACTAAATATCAGAGCTTAAAACAAACTTATCACAACCAACAACAGATCATGATAGCCATAAACTTGCAAAATTAGTATAAACAAAATTAAATATAAAACAGAGCAACACAGTCAGAACATCTCATGTACAGGGGTTATCATGAATCAACTTGATTTCAGCCCTGTTTTTAGTTCTAGTTACTTTTCAAGCAAGGCAACAAGCAACCTTTCAATTTTTTTGCTTTTCCTTCCCCCTTTTGTCATCAAAGGGAACCTGCAAAGAAATGACAATGATATGCAAAATATCCAAAATATCACAACAGTAAAATAACAGAGTATTACAGATCTAAAGTATCACAAGTTTAAAGTATCCAAAAAAAAAGGCCTACAATAGTATCAAAATAAGCCAAATAAAACCAGAAATCAACAATAAACACAGTGATCAATCATCAGATAAATTGTACTCAGAGCCATCTGCATCATCATCATTGGCATCCCCCATCTCTTCTTCAAAATTCTACAGCATTAGGCCTACCCTCTCTTGGCACTTCACCCACGCCCTTTCATTTTCAAAAGCTTGTTTACGTGCAGCCTTGTATGAATCCACCATTAGTTTAGACATGTTAGATAACTCAGTGAGAATGTATTTGACCGATTCTGCTGTCTTGAAATACTCAGGTGGCCGACTCTCAAACTCGCTGTCAGAGGGAATAGACTTTTTCCCTTTGTTCCCTTTCATAACTCCTCCTCCCTTAATGAGTGAAACCTTATTCTCTACAGCTTCATTTGTTAGATCAACTTTAAAATATTCAAAAATGCTGGTGAGAAACATGCCATAAGGTAAATTTGCCTTTTTGGTATTTTTAACAGATTCCCACATATGCCTTATCATAAGGTATCCAAAAGAAATAGGAGAGGAAGTAACAATAGTAAAAAGTACAAGAGAGTCAGAAACAGTTACTTTGTTATGTGAACCACTTTGAGGAGTTAGAATATGAGTGATGATTCTGTGGAGCAATGAGTTTGTGGGACCGAGGGCCTTGTGAGTCAGGATGGTGCCATCCAAGCCAGACAAGTTCTCACAGATTTGTTGAAGGGCAATGTTGGATGTGACTCCAACCTGAGAGTCCCATTTGTCAGTCATGTACGCTCTTGGTCCCTCATCTGTGTAGCTTAGGACAGCGCTGATTGTCTCCGAATTCAGAGTCATGTATACCCTCTTTACGTAAGAATGAATGGTACCATCGATCAGCCTCATATTAGTATAAAATTCACGTACCAATCCAGGGTAAACGGGTTTCTGAATATGGAGCAGAAGAGTCCATTTCAGATTCTCAAACAGATGAGAAAAGTTGATTCCTTTGGCTGCCAGTGAGTCCAGATTCACTAGGTATGAGGCACATAAGTGGCGTTTCTCCAATACTTCTTTGTGGAACTCATAGGATGCACACGAATTGAACCTTGCTGGATCAAAGTGTGAATGAGATTTGTTGAACTTGTTTTGAATTCCAATCATTCCAGATTAGCTGGTTCCCTCGTGTTGTGTAACACAAAGCTTTTGGTCTTCTGTGAACTTTGTCCAGGGGTGACTTTCTTCGGTGGTGATGGAGGCGGTGATGGAGGTGGTGAGGTGTGGGATTCCTCTTCCTCTTCAACCACGGGTTCCTTCTTTTTCCTTGAGGAAGTCTTTGTTGCTATCACCTTTCTCCTCATGGTGTCTGTTTGCTTGGATGATGTGAGGGAGAAGATGAGGATGTGGAGTGAATGTGTATATGTGTGTGGGTTTGAAGTGTTGAAGATTTTTTAGAGAGAAGGATGCGTTCACTTTTCTTGGAGCAGTTTTCTTTTTCATGATAATAAAAATGGAGAAGTGGAAGGGGGGAAGGTGAAGAGAGAGCCGAATTGAGTGGAGAGATGTGGGAGGTTAGGGAAGCATTAAATATTGAGTGGAGAGAGAATTTGAGGGAGTTAATACCCATTAATGAGCGGTTATTAACCAAGGGAAGTTTCCTTTTATTTGAAATTAAATCTGAAAGGTTGGTTCCTAGAATCAAGGAATGAGAAGAAGGAAAAGATTTGATTTGACAGCAACTTCTTCCAACAAGATTTGATAAGACAACAAAAGAAAATTGTGATTAACACAAAAAGGAATTCAAAATTGGTCAGAGTGAGGTCAAAGAAATTTAGTGGGGCCCAAGATAATTAAAGTCAGCGCAGTCCCCCCTGTACCATGGCCCGATCATCACATCCTGAAGTTTATCTCCTGCTTTCCTACGAGATAAAACCAACAGAATCAAAAAATTTCACAAGTTATCAATAGAGCTTAAATCTATCATTCCCAAACTTTTTCTCAAAGAGCAGAATCTGTCTTCATACAAGGGTTTAGTAAAAATGTCTGCAAGTTGATCTTCAGATTTTACAAATTGAATATCAATAGTTCTCTTTTGTACATGTTCTCTAATAAAATGATATTTAATTTCAATGTGCTTAGTTCTTGAGTGCAGAACCGGATTTTTAGAAATGTTTATAGCACTCATATTGTCACAGAACAAGGGTATACTATTGATTTTTAATTTATAATCTTCCAATTGAGTTTTCAACCAAATTAATTGTGAGCAACATGCAGAAGCAGAAATATATTCAGGTTTGGCTGTGGATAAAGCTACAGTGGCTTGTTTTTTGCTTGACCACATGTTGAGTGAGCTTCCAAGGAAGCAACACATGCCAGATGTACTTCTTCTATCCACTCAATCTCCCGCATAATCTGCATCACAAAACTCTACTGCACAAAAATCATCAGATTTTGGATACCATAAGCCATAATCACTAGTTCTCTTAATGTATCTAATGATGCGTTTAACGGCTGAAAGATGGGATTCTTTTGGGTGAGATTGAAATCTTGAACATACACCCACACTTTGAACTATATCCGGTTTAGAGGAGGTAAGGTACATGAGAGAACCTATCATTCCTCTATACCTTATTTCATCCACATCTTTGCCATCATCATCCTTTTCAAGTTTAGTGTTTGGATGCATTGGAGTTCCCATTGGTTTGGAATTTTCTAGGCCAAATTTCTTGATTAGTTCTTTTGCATACTTTCCTTGGTGAATGAAAGTACCACTATGAGTTTGTTTAATTTGGAGGCCAAGAAAGAATGTTAGTTCCCCCATTAAACTCATTTCAAACTCACTAGTCATGAGTTTTCCAAACTCTTCACACAAGGACTCATTAGCCAATCCAAACACAATATCATCCACATAAACTTGAACTAGGAGAATGTCATCATTAGATGCTTTAATAAATAAAGTAGTATCGGTGGTACCCCTTTGAAATTGATTTTCCAACAAGAAGACACTAAGCCTTTCATATCAAGCTCTTGGAGCTTGTCTAAGGCCGTAAATAGCCTTTGAAAGTTTGAAAACATGGTTTGAAAATTCTTTATCTTCAAAACTGGGGGGTTGAGACACAAATACTTCCCTATCAATAAAGCCATTAAGGAAATCACATTTGACATCCATTTGAAATATTTTAAAACCCTTATGGGCAGCATAGGCAAGAAGCAACCTTATTGCTTCCATTCTAGCTACCGGAGCAAAAGACTCATCAAAATATATACCCTCTTCTTGATCGTAACCTTGGGCCACTAATCTAGCCTTGTTATGAACAACTTTTCCATCCTCACCTAGTTTATTTTTGAAAACCCACTTAGTACCCGTTACTTTCTTACCATCCGGATGAGGTACTAATGTCCAAACCTCATTCTTGTCGAATTGAGCTAGCTCTTCTTGCATGGCTTTGACCCAAGAAGAATCTTCAAGAGCTTGCTTTACATTATTAGGCTCTATTTGTGACAAAAAAGCAAGATTGCTTAGTTCGGTTTGCCTTTTGGATGAGGATCTTGTTGTCACACCTTGTGAGGAATCACCAATGATAAAGTCATGAGGATAACCCTTCATGGACTTCCATTCTCTTGGTTTTCGGAGTGAAGTTGAGCCTTGTTGAGCCTCATCACGCTGGTCTGTTCCAGATTCTCTTGCAGGCTCAGGAGACAAAACAGAAATGTCTCCTCCATCCTGACGAGACAAAATTGGACGGACAGATTCTTCATTTTGAACAGACTTGGGATTTTCTTCACTTGTTTCCTTGTTGGCAGCATCTTCATAATCTGAATCATTTTCTATCACAGTACTGGAAATTAAATTAGAATCACAAAAAGTTACATGTATGGATTCCTCTATAGTTTTATGTTCTTTGAGGTAAATTCTATAGGCCTTGCTAGTGGTGGAGTATCCAACAAACATTCCATCATAGGATTTTGGATCAAATTTACCAAAGTTTTCTTTATTGTTAAGTACAAAGCATTTGCATCCAAAAACATAGAAATACTTAAGATTTGGAGGGGTTCCTTTCCATAGCTCATAGGGAGTTTTCTTCAACCCTTTTCTAATAATGGTCCTATTCAAAATATAATAAGCTGTATTTACAGCTTCTGCCCATAGAAATTTTGGAATCTCATTCTCACAAAGCATGGCCCTAGTCATCTCTTGAAGGCTTCTATTCCTTCTCTCAACCATCCTATTTTGTTGAGGGGTTCTAGGGCATGAAAAGTTATGAGCAATTCCAAAATCATCACAGAATTTTTTAAAGTCTTGGTTTTTAAATTCTTTTCCGTGATCACTTCTCAAATGGGCAACCTTCAAATCCTTTTCATTTTGAATTCTTTTGAAAAGGGTTGAAAAGGCCTGAAACGCATCATTTTTATGAGCAAGAAAAATTACCCAACCAAATCTAGAGTAATCATCCACCACCACTAGACCATAGTGTTTACCTCTTAAACTTTGAGTTCTTGTTGGACCAAAAAGATCAATGTGTAACATCTCTAATGGCCTTTTAGTTAAAATTCCATCTTTTGGTTTAAAAGAAGATTTTACTTGTTTGCCTAATTGGCAAGCATCACAAGTAAGATCCTTATCAAATTTAATATTTGGAATTCCTCTAACCAAATTTTTCTTAACTAGTTTAAAAATTTGATACATGCTAGCATGACCCAATTTCCTATGCCATAGCCATTTTTCATATTCAAGAGAAGTAAAACATGTCACTTTTTGTTCTTTCAAGTCCTCAAGAGTCAATCCATACACATTATTGCACCTTTTAGCCTCAAACAAAATATCCCCAGATTTTTCACATACAACTAAGCACACAAACTTTCTAAAAATAACTTCATATCCTAGATCACACAATTGGCTTACACTAAGTAAATTATGTTTCAAATCATTTACAAGAAGAACATCATTTATACAAGATGAAAAGCTTTTACCAACTTTTCCAATGGCCACTATCTTTCATTTACCATCATCGCCAAAAGTGACAAATCCTCCGTCATACTCATCAAGCTTTATGAAGAAGATTGTCTTTCCGGTCATATGCCTAGAGCATCCGCTGTCCATGTACCACATGTTGTCCTTCCTCTTGGATGCTAGGCATACCTACAAAATAAGCTCAAGTGACCTTAGGTATCCAAATTTTCTTGGATCCTTTTACATTAAACCATCTCCTCTGTCCCAAACCATTATAGTCAAAAATAACTTTGCAAACTTTGTCACCAATCATTCTTTTACCAAAGAAGCATTGAATGGGAAAGTGTCCATTTCGGTTATATAATCTACAAAACCTTGGAGTTGTTATTTTGTTAAAGCTTGCTGGATTTTGAAACCTTGTATCATTAGAAGATGAAGCAATATTTTCAAAATAAGGTTTCTCAACAGGTTTAAAGAAGCCCAAGCCAGCTTTATCATAAAGAGGTTTTTGACTAGCCAAGATTTGATTTAGATTTTCAGAACTTTGAGTGAACTTGGCTAAGTCTTCTTTAAGCCTTTTGACCTCTTTAAGCAACTCTTCATTTTCTTTAAAACAATTTACATATGCAACAACAGAATGATCACTTTCACAGCTCCTAAGTTAGGCTTTTAACTGCTTATTTTCTTCAACAAGATCAACAGCAGTTTCGGCCTCCCTTAGTTTTTCTTTGAGAAAATCATTTTTTGCTTTAAGAATGGTGATTTGTTGTTTAAGATCTTGATTATCCAGCAAGAAGCATCTAATTTTTTCAGAAAGGTGGTCTATCATAAGATGAAGAGCTTCAGTGTCAGGGTTATGAGTAACTACCTGTTCAACGTGGTCTGCCATTAGACATAGTTGAGACTTGGTTTCGAATTCTTCATCATCTTCAGAATCATTTTCCAAGTCCTCCCAAGAAGCCATCAGACCTTTCTTCTTTCCCCTTTTTGGCTTCTCTTCTTTCTTCAATTTAGGGCAATTTGATTTGAAATGCCCAGTTTCCTTGCAGTTGTAACATAGCATCGTGCTGAGATCTTTTCTTTGTTCCCTAGAGCTGCTTCCCTTGCTTCTCTCCTTGAACTTTACCATTTTCCTGAATTTTTTAGCAAACAACACAAATTCATTTTCAGAGGAGTTATCACTGGATCCATCATCCAGGGGGTTAGTAACAGATGTAAAAGCAATTCCTTTCTTTTTTGAATCTTTTTTCAAATAAGTATTTTCGAAAGCAAGTAAGTTTTCTCTCAAGTCATCATATGTCCTAGAATCAAGACCACTACTCTCAGATATTATCAATGCTTTTGTTTCTCACTCTTTTGTAAGACATCTTAAAACTCTCCTCACAAGCACAGATTCAGGATACTTAATCCCCATAGCATCCAAACCAACAATGATGATGTTGAATCTTTTAAACATTTCATCTATGGATTCTCCTTCCTTCATTTAGAACATTTCATATTCTCTGTTCAGCATGTCTATCCTGGCCTTCTTTACTAAGGTGGTTCCTTCATGAGTGACTTGAAGTTTGTCCCAGATTTTCTTTGTCGTTGTGCATCGTGATACTCATCGGTACTCCTCGAAGCTGACTGCACAGTTGAGCAAGTTGATAGCCTTGGCATTGAGCTCCACCTTCTTTCTATCTTCTTCAGTCCAACTGGCTTCTGGTTTAAGGGAAACTACTCCTGTAGCACTTGTGGTGGTTGGATATTGAGGACCCTCCAGGATGATCTTCCATAGTTTGTAATCTACTGCTTGCACAAAAATCTTCATTCTCTCCTTCCAATAGGTATAGTTCTTCCCATTGAAGAGAGGAGGTCTGTTGCTTGACTGTCCTTCTGTCAGGTTGTAAGACACCAGGTTTGAGCCACTATTTTCTGTCATCTGGATCTTTTCTCCAAGCTACAAAACTTGATCTCTTTGAGACCAAGCTCTGATACCAATTGATGGTTTTCAGTGGCTAAGAAAAGGGGGGTTGAATCTTAGCCCATTTTTTACTTAATAACACTTGCTGGTCTTTGAAACAATTTCTAGAGACTTTTTTATTTTTGTCTCGTACCCAGCCACGAGACTTTTTCTTTTTATCTCGTGACCCGACACGAGATATTTTTCAGTTTTATCTCCTGCGCAGCAGAAACAAAAATGGAGTAGAAGAGAGAGAGAATTACACCAAGATATATCCTGGTTAAGCTGCTAAGTGCAATGCAGCCTACATCCAGTCTCCATCACAATAATGATGGAATTTCACTATAATCATTCTTGATTACAAACACCAATTCTCCCTAGGAACTACCCTTCCTATCCGGGACAAGTCTAGAATCTTAACCCCAATCCTGAACTTGACTTGGTTACTGCCAAGCTTTTAACTGCTAAGTGCTGACCCAACTTGCAAGGGAATTCCCACATAATTATGAAACACAACATAGATGTACAAAGGACCTCTAGGACATCTATGGCTTTTTCTTTTAATTTTGTATACTCTGCCTTTTTCCGCTCTATGGTTTTTCTTATAAACCTCACTATTTGCCTTTTTCATGAGACTCAAGACAGAAAAAATTAAACAAAAAATTACAAAATGAAAAACATTGAAGGAGAAGAACTTCTGTTAGCTTAGGTAGCTATGAGAACTCTGTGCCTTGCACTCTCACTCCTTACTTCAAGCCCTGGCTGTTCTCCCTTTTATAGAGGGAGAAGCCTCCACGGTTGAAACCAAATGAACCAAGCTAAACTTCTTCTTCTTCATGCAAAATCGGTTCGGCCAGAGAGAGAGGAGAGATAACCGAATGCTAAAACCAACATACAATTACCTCTGAGTCTTCTCTTTACACCAAGCTTCATCAATCTGAGCCATCCAACTTGACTTGCACTCCAAGAAGGACTCCTAGCCCTTGATGCTTCTTGATGTATGACAGCTCCTCCTGCTCCACTTTTGCTTCCTTCTTCATGTAGCCACCCTAGCTACCTTCTGTGATGAGTGAACACAAAAGCAGAGGCGAGCCATCACTCTGAGATCTTCTTCCTCTGACCGAAATCTTCTTCATCCATTTTTGGTATGGAGAAGCTGAGATCTCTTCAACAAATCTTACCTTAAGTGATGAAAATCTCAACCACAATATATTTTTTGTTTTCTTTTTCTTGCCATCATTGCAATGGTCTTGTTGCTTGCTTCATCTTCTCTATGGTAGCTTGCCATAGCTTCCATGATTTCTCTGTTGAAATGACCGAAAGAGAAGAGAGCAGAGAAAGTTGAAAGAGAAATTAAAATTGCTTTCAATGAAGCTAAGAGAGAGAATGAGAGTGAATTAAATTTCCACTTCATTTATTTGCTGAGTAACATGTAGTATCATTAAAGCCATCAAATCACTTTTCTCTTTCTCTTTCATGTTTCCAATGCAAGTTAATTCAAGTTAATTGAATTTTGAAATCCATCTCAACTTGAAGAATGAGATCCGTTGGAAACAATGAACTTTGCTTTCTTCCATTATTGATTTCGGACCAAGCTTTGGTCTTGGTAGCAAAGTTTCAAATGGGCTAGTAATAATAATTCAATCTGGCCTAATCAAGACTAATAATTCAGCCACACTTCTTTGAATAATTTTTGAACCAATACTAAATATAAAATTCACATTTGGGCTTGCAACATTTTTTCTTTTTGGCCTAACAAAAATCTGCACCAACAAAATTATTAAGTTAGCAATTGTAAATATGAAGATCTTAATTAATAATTTTGTAATTAATTGTGTTAATAATGTTTGATCATCATCAATTTAAATTAGAGTTTTCCAAACTCATCAGGAATAAACAACACTCAAAAATAGGTAAATTTGATGGTGGTTTTAAAATTTTGACAATAATTAAAAAAAAATATTATTCATACATTAAAATTAATTATATATTTGTGTTTAAATATATATATTATTTAATTTATTTTTAATATATTTTGTACTCTAGAAGGGAGAGTGTGACTAGAAACTGAGTTTGAGAGGTAAAAACGGAGAGATAGGTACAAGAAAAACACCTATTCATGTATACTTGAAAAGTGTAGCCAAAAGTATATATATATATAGGCTAAGATTATGCTTTTCGGGCTACGGAGACGCTTTAGTGGGGGATGCCTATTCCGTCGTTGCCTATTCTCAAAGGCTACGCTTTTCTGCACCAAGGGCTACGCTTTTGGCGTTTGGGAATATGGTGCGCTTTTCAAGTAATGCTGCTCAGGACCAAAGGCTACGCTTTTCAACTTCCATTTTTACCAGAATAGGCTACGGTTTTCAGCGCTACTGCATCACTTTTAAAGCGAAGCCACATTATATACTATAGCTACTCTATATAAGTGTAGCCTTAAGTCCCTCATTGTTTTTTTTTTTATTTTCTGTATATATATAAATAATTTTTTTAAAACCTAATATTTAATAATATAATTATATATATAATCCTATATTTTTAATTAAATTAGTGAAATATTATAAAATAAAAATAAATACATAATAATACTATGCAATATTCTTTAAATACTAAAAATTATCTTTAAACAAAATTTAGGTTGCCATAATAAATTAGCAGCCATAAGATCTTCTATTTGGGAATAATACAAATTATTTTTCTAAAAATAAAATTTATTTCTCTAAAAATAAATTACTTCAAACATAAGATCTTCTATCTGCAAATAATACAAATTAGCAGCCATCATTCTAACTAGTAAGCAAACATCCCTTGTTACTTCAGGAGTCACTCTCTGGTTACCTGAATCATCATATCAAACATGAATTATATGATGACCGTTCCGTTTTTAATGTATATTGAGAGAATGTTTCTTGCAACAATTAAGATCATACCATCACGATCACCACCCATCCAAGATGAGAATTGAATAAGAGAAGCATTGTAATAAGCTACACGCTTATTTATCCCTATGTTGTTCAAAGCTGTATCAAGGCGACGCTGCCGACGTAGAAATTTCGGCACTACCATCCAAATTGTTTTGTGGAAGTAGTTCATTCTTGTTCTCATCTCATCTTGTGGTGTTGGAGGAGTTCTCCTCGTTTCGTTCGAAATGTAGTTTGAATCTACACAAACAAAAGTTACATAAGATAAATAAATTGAAATGAATTATGTCTCAGTATTATTTTTTGTTTAAGATAAATATGAAGACTAAGGGGTAGATTTGAAATTTAAAAAGTTAAATGAGAATATTTTTTAGAAGAAATATTATTAAAATTTTAGTCTCAGTTTCCAAAAAATTTAGTCTCGTATTCCACTTTTTGAAGGTACAGGTAGTATTTGGAAGAGAGATAAAGACTGAGAGACTGAGACTAAGAGACAGAGATTGAAATAAGTCTCAATATTGTGTTTGGTGTAAAGTGGGAGACAGAAACTGAAATAAGAATGAAGCTCTTATTTAATTTGTACAAAGGGTAAAGTTGAAATTAATTAATTAAAATGAGAATATTTTAGGTATAAATATTATTAAAGTTTCGGTCTTTATCTTCAAAAATTTTAGTCTCATGTATCCCCACTTTTTGGAGGTACTGAAATACTGAAATTTTAGAGACGGATACCGAAAGTTTAGTACCAGTATCTGGATCAACAAACATGATACAGAGTCTCAGTCTCTCAATCTCTGTCCCAATACCTCAAAACAAATGCTACCTAAAGGCATGAAGTTTCATATCCCAGGACTGAAAATTTAGTTGTAGTATCTAACCACCAAATACAATATTGAGTCTTCAGAAATTGTGTTCTTAGAAATTTTAATTCCTGTGTCTCCATTTTTTATAATATATGTAATATACGTAGAACAATCAATAAAACGATTAATAATATTGTATTATTCTAAAAATTTTATTTTAAAATTATGAACATCCGGACATTCACAGGAGTAAATTAGAGTTCAAATTTTTACTATTTCTGGATAAAAATAGAATGGGCTCTTAGAAATTATTGTAGAGTGGATATCTAGTTTAAGTGCCAATTGGACGGGATCGGATAGGACAAAAATCTGTCCTTATCCACCCCAATACTAAACCCTATTGATCATATTTAAATTTAGTTGATTTGAGTCAAATTTAGTTCAATTTTATTTAGATTCGATCGAATTCAAAATTAAATAATTTTACTTGATTAAATCTAGGGCTGGCAATGGGTAGGGTAGGGTAGGGTTTGGACCCTACCCTAATCCTACCCGCGGGTTGAAAATTCTATTAAAACTCTATCCTATCCTATCCGCGGGTTGAGAATCTCTCAACCCTAACCCTACCCGCACCCTAAAGTTCTAAACCCTACCCTACCCTACCCTACCCGCAGAAATATCAAATTTTTTCAAAGTAAATATAAAATTCAATCATTTCAAATTTTATACATATTAATAACATAAAAAATAATAAACTAATGCTCTAAATTACTAAATTAACTAACTAGTTTAGTGGTTGTTCACTTATTGTAAGTCATTACATAAGAGAGGTTGTGGGTTTAACTCTCACTTCCTTTACTATATACCTAATTTTTATAAAATATGAGTTATATTTGAGGTGCGGGTAGGGTAGGGTAGGGTACACCCTAAACCCGTGCCCTACCCTACCCGCAGGCATACCCGGACCGTACCCTACTCTACCCGCAGCGAGTAGGGTATCCTACCCTACCCAAACAGGTTGGGTACCCGCGGGTAGGTATGAATTGCCAGTCCTAATTAAATCACTTAGTTGGAATATATTTTAACCAAAATTTGGAAAAGATAAATACGTAAATCTTTAATGTAAATGTTTGGTTTTTCAAATGTGATGAAGTAATTATTTTATGTTTTATTTCTCTTGCCGTAAAAATTTAGCATAATATATAAAGTTTAATTTTTCGTTTTAGGCTTTATATAGATTTGATTTGATTGTGGCGCGAGATATGTATAACAAAAATAGATCTAATCAATATTTAAAGTTGAACTTAGATTAAGATAAATATAATTTTAAACCGATTATGAGAACTTTCCTAATTAGAGTGATAGTTACGATAATAAATCATGTAATATAATTTTAGAATAAATTTAGGAGAAAGTCTAGGGGTAAGTAGATTTTGGAGTTTTTAACTATTAATTAATTATTAATGATATTTTTAATAGTGTAAAATTACATCTAATGATGTAGAATCGTTCAATTTTCTTTTGATGGTTAAGTGCTGACCAGAATTTAACAAAAATGTTGGTCCCCTAACACTCCTCTAAATTTAAATAATTTAATTAACAATTTATATAATATGATTACATGATTTATTCCAAATTATTGATTTACAGTTCATTTCATTTCACTTAAATTTGATTTAAATGAATTTAATTCTTTAAATTTTTTTAACACATTTTAGGACTACTTTTATAGATATGAGAATCAAACTAATC
>NC_029790.2:125212882-125214126 GCF_000816755.2 Arachis ipaensis
AGATCATAATTATAAAAAAAAAATGTATTATATTTAATATAAAAAAATATTTTATCTTATTTTTGTAAATATGATTTAGTTTTATTTATATAATATATTTAATTAAAACATTATTTGTTATAACAAATAACAATTTACTATAGTTTGAGTGAGTTTTATTAAATTTGACTAAATTGATTCATATGATTTTATTGAATAAATTATTTATCCGGTTTAAATAATGATCAACTTCGATTTGGTGATTGATGGTGAATTCTCGATTCAAACCACCTGTCAATACAAGGCTGATAACTGCAAGTCTGCAAGTAAAATGACAATTAGGCTAATTTTATTTACAGCCACGAAATATTAAGACAGAAATATAAAAATACAAAATTCTATTTAGTATATGAGATATGAATAAAAATAGTATCTAGAGATATTGAATTAATATGTCTTATGTCTATTTTGATATAAAAGACATAAAAACACTAATAAAAAAATATTTATTTTTTTAATTTTTTTATTATTCGTGTTNATATTTTATATTATTATATATTTTTTTTAAATTTTTTGAATGAAAAAAAAGAATAAATTAGATTTTCATAATGTATTCTAGTTTATCATTAAACAAAATATAAGAATACTGATTTTTGCATCTTTGTCCGCGTTTGATTACAGGCCGAGTTACTGAGACAGGAATATAGAAACACAAAATCGTATTTGGCAGATAAGACATGGACATAAACATTGTGTTTAAAGGCATTGAATTAGTATATTTTGTATCCATCTTGACAGAAAGGACACAGAAAACACTAACAAGAGACACAACTTATTTTTTATTTTTTATTTCATTATTCTTGTTAATTTTTTATTATTATATTTTTCATTATTATATTTTTCATCTCAAATTTTTTAAATAAAAAAAGGAATAAATTGAATTTTCATAAGAGGAATGCTATTTTTTGAATGAAAAAATGAGAATGAATTAAATTTTTTATAATTTGTTTTAATTTATCAATAAACAAAATATAAAAATACTAATTTTTGTGTCTATGTCCTTTATATTTTTTTTCTTAGCCCTGTTCTCAGAACTAAATGCAATTTTAGATCCTTAAAAATTTTGTTCTTGAACTAATTAATCCTTAAAAAAAGATACTAATTAGGTCTTCTATGATAATAAATAATGGACATATATGACCTAGGAATAGATTCAAAAATTTTAATATGGAGGAGCCAAATTTTAGATAATTTTTTTATTATAT
>NC_029790.2:125214135-125214462 GCF_000816755.2 Arachis ipaensis
TTTTAAGTGAAAAATATTAGTGAGTTAAACAACTAAGACATAAATTAATCACATAGTAAAAAATAATACATATAAAATTACTAAATTACATAATATTTTTTTTATTTTTTTTAAGCACATATCTCACATATATAAGTATAATTTTTTAAAATTTTGGGGGAGAGGAGGTTCAGGCCACTACTCGCCTCCTTCTAAGTTCGTCTCTGATATGATCTTCTATTAATTAATAGTGTAAAACAAAATAGAATTGTCCACGTATTTCATTGCTACCACATATGCATAGAAACGATACAGTTTTGGATAATGAATAATTTATTTTTTTTTAAT
>NC_029790.2:125214489-125228983 GCF_000816755.2 Arachis ipaensis
AAATTTAATTGATAAATTAATGAAAAGATATTACATATTCACTATTTACTATTATAAAAAACTAAAGAATAATACCCCAAATAGATTTCCAAAGATTTGGCCATACGACAGATTTGTACCCTAGAAAAATTATCTAAATCCTTGATCCCTAAAATTGTTAGATATATGCCATATATGTCCCTAGTCCAGGTTTAGTCGGTTAACCGAACACTCTCTCTCCTGCGTGGAAGTGATCAGTGTGACGTGTCAGGTTACAGGCTATGCGTCACTTTCAGGACACATTGGTCCCTGCACACGTGGCCAAAACGACGTCATTTTGGTGCTTCTTCGAATGATGTCGTTTTGAGTGGGACAGATTAGTCCCCAACCTTTCTGATGGAAGTGTTACAAAACGATAACGTTGTGAATGGGAACCTAGTATAAAAATGCACGTCCATTCCCCTTTGTCTCTGTAAAATTACCTGAAACCCCAAACCCTCACCCAGATTTTACAAAGTAACCTTCATCTTCCTCAACTTCATTAACGTTGACTGAAGTCTGTAACGGCGGTTTGATGGAATTGACGGCGACTGACTGATGGCGGTGGTGTGTCGTGCATATCGCCATTGTTGGAGGTACGTTTATTAATTTTTTTTTCTGAATTAATTTGGAGGTGAAGATTGAAGTATGACGAACATGCATGTCATGTGTAGGGTAGATCAAAGATAGTGTGTTGCTAGTGTAAGTTAAGTCAGAGTTGTAAAGTGATTTAGGTTGTGCCGTTTCATAATAACGTTAACAATGTCAGTATTTAAAAATTGGATTCTGTTTTACTGCTCTTGTAATGTGTTTGTTGCTTGTTGAAGTTATGATAGATTTTTATTTTCTTATATTTAGATGAGTGAAGACATGGTATCCGTATTTCACTACGATGTAAATTTTGTTCGAGACAATAAAAGAGTACTTGTGTACATCAATGGAGAAGTCAAAAAGTTTCTCCCAATGGACATTGACTTAATATGTTTTTTTAACATGAAAAAACTGTTTTTGGATTTGGGTTACCATGACTACAAGGCAATGTTTTGGTATGATCCTACTTCTGCTAACCTGAAATCCGGTCGTCACCCAATTCACAGAGACAAAAAATCAGAACTTTACAAAATAATAAGATGCTAAATGAGGATAATGACAAATTTTACATCTATTTTGACCATCCTATCATGGAAGATACGGAGTTCATTGATGACTATGATGATATTAGTGTTGAGGAGGTGAATGTGCAAAAGGTTAGTGCAAAAGATGATGGACTTGACAATGATGCAGATGTTGAGAGTTCAAATAGTCGACAGAAAATGCATTGTATAAGCCCCTACCTTCTGGATATGGTTTTTCCGATTCAAGTGAAGAGGAAGAGCCTGTCGAAACTGGTAAGAAAGAAAAGAATAATGGAAAAAAGAAATCTCCAATGAAAACTCTGCATAAGAAATTAAAAGTTAATAAGTCTGTTAATGGACCAGTTAGCAAGGGCAATAAGAAGTTAAAAAGGACACGCATTCACAACGCTATCGTTTTGTAACACTTTCATAAGAAAAGTTGAGGATTAATCTGTCCCCTCAAAACGACGTCGTTTTAGTGCTTTGAAACGTCGTTTTGGTCACGTGTGCAGGAACTAATGTGTCCTAAAAGCGACGCATAGTCTATATCCTCACACGTCACAGTAATCACATCCACATAAAAAAAAGAATGTTCGGTTAACCGATTAAAACCTAGATAAAAGACGTGTATGACATATATCTCTAACCATTTTAAAAATCAATGACTTGGATCATTTTCGTGAGAAATAAATCTATTCCTACAATTAAGTTCTTAAATAAATCTATTCCTACAATAAATCTATTTGAGGTATTACTCAAAACAAAATTGATAAAATCTTGGAGGAGTTAATTCTCACATGACTTTACAGTGTATTATTCCTTTATTCAAGATTTTATGGTGAAATACTGAAATGAACTACACTACCAGCTTCAAGTCCTAGCCTCCTAGGGCTCTTCAACTGACTATCTTTCTCTCAATCTCCTCATTATTCCCTTTCCCACCTCCAATGCTGCCGGCAAGGAAGCGGCGAGGGCGACGGCCACGGACGACACAAGTTGTTAACTTTGGGACGCCGAAAAATGAAGTTCCGAGTGATAATAATGTTGACCTTGACAAAGACGCCAAAGACGATGATGGAGCTACAAATTCCTCTCTTGTTCAGAACTCCAAGGGAACAAGGCAGGACAGAAAGCGAAAGATGGCGAAGATTTCTAGTAACGTCGGAACTAGCAGCAGAAGCAGGGCTGAGAGTGAAGAGGATGAAAATGGTTATTCGACGGCGACGGAAAGTGAACTTCCGAGTGATAATGTTGAGCTTGGGTTGGATAAAGATTCTCAAAAGGACGTCGCCAACGGCAGGAGGTTCCTACTTCGGAAGCATCCACAGGAGACACCCAAATTCATTAGGAGAGGCCCTAAAGTTCGTTATTCCCTTTTCTTTTTCCTTTTGATTAGATGTTCAAAATTTGGTGTTAGGTGATCATGTATATTGAAATTGTGGTCAAAACTTTGTTTCTTAATCAACAGTTTTTTGAAGAGGAGAGCTTAATGTGCCATCAATGTCAGAGAAATGACAAAGGTGACGTTGTGAGGTGCAAAAATTGCAAGCGGAAAAGATTCTGTATGCCTTGTTTGGCTAGCTGGTATTGATTTCTGTTTTTTAGTTATATATATATATATTTGGAGTAAAGCTATATTTAATGGTCAATGTCTCGAATATTAGAGTTTTTGTTTTTTATTCTTTAGATTTCTTCTTGAGAACATAATTTCGAGTGACAATGGCAAGAGCAGTAACCTATAAACTGTAAAGTTATTGCAAGTTTAAGCTGTGCTTGGATTGTCTTTCCATTTTTAGTGTTTCTTTGTTTTCACTTGTTTCTTATAAAATCATGAAAAAAAAAAAATTGAAGATGAAACTGCAACCAAATTGACCCCTAGATTTTTTATGATGAAGACTTATCATGCTGTCAGTTCTTGATATTTTTGCTGTTGCATCTTTAGGTATCCTGAATTAAAGCCGGAGGATGCAGTGTTATGTCCGGTTTGCCGTGGTAATTGCAACTGCAGAGCATGCTTGCGATCTACAGAATTAAGTGAGGTCAGTATATCCCCCCTTTTATATTGGCTTTACCCGTGAATTACTGTATCCCAGATTTACAATATGGCCATTTGGTTTTCTGTAGGCAATGAGGCGTCGTCGTGTGCCAAGGAACGAACAGGAGAGATTTGAGCATTCTAAGTATTTGCTAAAACGGCTTCTTCCTTATTTAAGACAGTTGGATAAAGAACAAATGATTGAGAAGGATATAGAAGCTAAGAGGAAAGGTAATATTTTGATTGAGGAGTCTCTGTTGTGGTCACCGATGTGATGTACATATAAACTTTGCTCTGAAATAAATCAATTTGATCCTGATGCAAATTAAGTTGGACTAGTGTATATGCATTTTTCAGTACTCATATTTCTTTAAATGACTATAAGTCTATAAGGATGTTTTGAATGAGTGCCATCAATAGTTCAATACACCTATTTGCGCGATGAGGGCTTCAACAAAAAGTAAAAAGTGTTGTATTTTATAAGATTTGACAAGCAAATCTTGCCTCTTGCAAACCATGTTTTCCAGTTTTTCCCTTCCTCATATTACATGGTTTGCTTAGTTAGTGTTTTCTAATTCCTGGTTTTGGTTCTTTACTTTTAGGATCAAGTGATTGGCTCTCTCTCTCTCTCAGATTATTCTGAATTAATTTGATAATGCTTCTTGTATGTACCTTAGCAATATAGGTCATCTCATGCCACCGTCAAAATTCAGTATATATATCTACTGTTATTTAGTTTGGTTGTGGGATGTGCACTGCAGGGCTTTCACTCCCGAAGCTAAATATTGAAAAGTCAGAGTACTGTAAACATGAACGTGTCCACTGGTTGGGATTTTTCTGATTCTCTTTTCTTTTCAGTTATCCTCATATTCTTTTAGTTGGTTGACCTTATATTCTTTTGTAGTGATAACTGCAAGACGTCAATATTTGACTACCACAGATTCTGTAGAAAATGTTCTTTCCGCCTTTGTCTTATCTGTTGCTATGAGCTTCGCAATGGAGAGCTACTAGGTGGTGCAGATCCAGATGAGCTTGGATTTGTCAACTGGGGTATCAATTATCTGCATGGTTGTGAATATATAAGTGGAGTCAAGTCGAATTCAGCACATGAGGATGCTAAGCCTGACTCTAAGAAGAATTTAGCGCATTCTGATGCTAAGCCTGATGTTCGTGGATGGTCAAGATCTGGGTGGCATGCAAAGAGCGATGGCAGCATTCCTTGCCCAAAGAATAAGTGTCGCAACAGGTTTCTTGAACTGAGAAGTGTACTTGGTCCAAATTTTATCTCAGAGTTAGTACACAAAGCAGAAGAAGCAGAAGCACATAAGCTTCACAATGCAGTTGAGAATCCTGTTAGCTGGTGTTCATGTTTGAGGCTCAGCAGAAACACAGATTGTAGAAGTAATAATAATACACTGAAGGCGGCTTCTCGTGAAAATTCCATTGACAACTTTTTGTACCATCCTCAGGCTATAAGTCAAAAACCTGAAGAGTTGAAACATTTTCAATGTCATTGGAGTAGAGGCGAGCCTGTTATTGTAAGCAATGTGCTTGAACGTACATCTGGTTTAAGCTGGGAACCACTAGTCATGTGGCGTGCATTCCGATTGACTAATATGGGCAAGGGTAATCAACATTTGGATATGAAGGCACTTGACTGCCTAAATTGGGCACAGGTTTGTTTAATTTCTCAATCCTAAGTGTTGACTTCTGATGGCTTTATTTGGAAATTCTATTTTTATATGGATTCTCAAATCTCATGGCTCTTATTTCTCATAACACTTGCACTGATTCTCATAACTCTTTGATGCCATTGTCTTCCCCTGAAAGATTTAGTCCTTCCTCTATGGTTGCTTCACTGTGTCCTATTGAAGCTACAAACTTACCTATAGCCCATGGAAAATATCACCCTATCCACAAACTTACCCATGGAAAATATCATCCTTTTGAAAATGTAATTCCTACACTGCTTGCCCCATTCATAATTTGCTTACTTGTCTTCATCCAATTATGTGTTTGCTTTTGCTTTATCCTCTATTTCCATCCCTGAAATTGTTCATGAAGCACTTGTCCATCAGGTTGGTGATAAGTGATGACTCTTGAGATGTTTGGATTCTGATTTGACGTGTATTCGTGTTTCATTACCTCATGGGATTTCTATAGTTGGTTGTCATTAAGCCTTTATTATTGAGATTGGCCTTGATGGTTAGGTGGATCATTTGAAGGCCGTATAGCTAAATTCTAGAAAGATATTTAGACTCGGTTACGGTGACATCTCCGCTTTCTAAAATGGCCACTGCTTGTCTCTTCTTGTAATCTTGTCTAAGGTTGCCATAAAAGCTGGCCCTTGTGTCAGATAGATGCCAAGCCCAAGAGAAGTAGAGAACCATGAGTGCCCAATGTTTGTTGCATAGGGAAGGGAGTGTTAGTCCTATACTTGTCCATTGTGCAATTTCTTAAGATGGTCTTAAGTATTCTCTTCAAGCATGGTTTTGGATGTTCAGTAAGGTCTTACTATATGCAAGGAATATTCCATTTAATCTCATTTTTTCTAAGGGCTCATATAAACAGGGACATGAATCCTGATTAGGAAAACTTATGCAATGTAGGACATAATTAAAATTTTAGAATATAGTAACTCAAAAAGAAATTGAGTTAAATAGTAGAGACCTAAATATTAATTGAACCTTAAATTTATGAACAACAAAACATGTGACAAAATTTCCCAAATAATTATCAATCAGAAGAAAATATTTTTGTTGATAATCAATGGATCAAAAGAATTTTCGATAGGTGATTCTTTTTATGGATCCTTTCTGTTGAAAATTTTTTTTCTGTAAAATTAACTTTCATAGGTATTTAAAAAGTTTCTTCAATAATTCTAATGGTTTTCTGCATTTTTCTAATAGTGTAATGTGTTGATGGACTATGCGACTACAGGAAAGTTATTGATAATAAATAGAAGAGTATAGTTTGTTAAAATATTCTAATATAGACTATCAAAGAATGGGGTGCAATACTGCGGTAGTGCGGTGCTATTTTCAGAAATCCCAAATTCCCAATAGGGTTTTGTGTTATTTTCCCAATTTTTAATATTAAATTTTACATCTTTGAATTTGATATCACCATCTTTTTTTTTAATGAGATTTGAGAAAAATCTTTTTAAGGGAAGCTTTGGAGCAACGGTTGAGTTGTCTTCGTGTGACCTCATCATGGTCACAGGTTCAAGCGTGGAATCAACTACTGATGTAATTAACATGTTAGACTGCCTATATTATATCCTTTGGGTGCGGGCTTTCTTCGGACCTTGCGTTAATGTGAGATGCTTGTGCACCGAGCTGCCCTTGAGAGAAGTCTTTTGAAATTTTTGAAAATTTACAACTATTTTTTGATGGATTTCATGTCAGAAATAGTTTCTAGACATTCTGCTGTCATGGTAAGATTGAGATTTCGGTCAAGTTGGATATTTATCAACACAAAACACCCATTTTGGATGGCATGGTAGATGCTTGTTGCCAGTATGTTGTTTCTCCTCGCCCTGTCAACAAATACAAAACATATTTGATCAGTTTAGAATGCTGTTAGTATTGTCATCTTTATCCCTTCTCGGTTTTGCTTCCGATCTTAACATTTTACATTTACAACTTATATTTCTTTCTGTTATCCCTGTCTGTTTTGCTTTCAACCATCCAAATGTTTTGTAGTTTCCCTTTCATCCTCTATTTCTGGTTTCCTACTATGTTTTCCATTTTGTTTCAGTCTTACAACATCTAGCTTATGTTGGATAAGGCGTACATCCTGTTTACATTTTCTGGTACAAAATATTATTTTCCATCTGTACTAATTACTTTCTGTTCTATGATTAGAATGAACTAAATCATATGTGCTTTGTTTTTCAAATTCTTTATAGTTTTCACTTAATATGTCTGTTTTGTTGCTGGTGATGTATACTTTCTCTACTTAAAAGCAGGGAGATATTAATATCCACCAATTCTTTACTGGGTACACAACTGGTCGTTGGGATTGGTGTGGTTGGCCTCAGATGCTGAGATTAAATGATTGGCCCCCTGATTTCTTCAAGGAACGTGCACCACGTCACTATGCAGAATTTATGTCTTTATTGCCCTTTGGGGAATATACACATCCTTTTGGAGGTGTTCTTAATCTTGCTTCTAAAGTACCACGGACTGGTTCAACACCTAACATGGAGCCAAAAGCATATATTGCATATGGATTTCCTCAAGAGCTTGGACGTGGTGATTCTGTGGTTAAACTCCACTATGATATTTCTGATACAGTATGTTTTATTTCCTCAATTCTTATTTGTTGAAGGATATCTCTTTTGAACTTTTTGAATTCTTTTCATGTTTATCTTCGAATGCAGTCCCACATATGAAGGATTAATGTTTGTAGATGTATAAATGTATACATTTGTTGCTTCCCTTAAGACTATGCATTTCTCTGTGCTTTTATGTATGAGCAGATTGTCATTTCAAGTTCTCGTCATAAATTTGTGCTCATTGTGTTGTCCATACTCCATAGTCCATAACCTCTCATTTCATGCTATGTTTTCTTGGGAGATTTGATAATTTGTGAGATGAATCTACTTAGGATTCGCAATATACAACATCACAAAACCTTATCCCATTGTTTGGGATTTGTTACATGGAGAAAATGACAACATTGCATCCTGTCATGTATCATATCTGCGGTAAGCCCATTTATACTTAGATCTTTGTTGAATACCTCATTCAGAGACTTCTTAGGTTTCCCTTTGCTCCTAACCCCTACTCAATCTTTCATCAAATTTAGCTTCTCCACTAGATTTGTTGTTGGTTCCCCCTCCCCCTACTAAACGTGTCCAAATCACATAAAACATGATTTCACCATCTTTTCAACAATTGGCGCACCCTTCACCTTTTCTATCATGTCCTTATTCCTTACCCTGTTCATTTGCGTATAGCCACTCATCCATTTAAGCATTCTCATTTAGGTCACACTAAATTTATGTTTGTGTTCACCCTTTACCACCCAACACTTTGTTCTACACAAGTTGGTCTAATGACAGTGTGATAAACTTTATTCTTAAGTATTATAGGTTATTTTTCGTTTCAAATGAATTTCGAACCAGTCTTTCACTTTGACCAACCTATTGAATCCTATAGTTTATATCATCCTCTATTTTTCCATTGTCTCGAATAATTCAATTGAGATACATAAATCTCGACTTGTGGTGTATGGTGTTTTCTCCAATTTTCTTTTATATGTTAAACTTCTCTCTTCTCGTGCTGAATTTACACACGTAGCTTATGTGTAAACCATGTACTTGTAAAGCTTATTTCCACAAATCTAATTTTTTATTTAAAATCTTCCTTTGATTTTCCCATAAAAATGATGTCATTTGCATCATGGTATGGGTTCCTGGATATGCTTAATAATTACCACAAAGACTAGTGTGAAAATGTATCAGGGTAGAGATTACCCCAACTGTAACCTACAACAATAGGAAGTTTCTCTATTACACCTCCTTGGGTTCTCATATTGTAATCCTATTGTGCATATCTTTAGTTACACAAAAATATCTGCTACCTTAACTTTCCACAGGACACCCTATCATATGCCATTTCTAAGTAAATGAGAATCACATGTAAATCTTTCTTATTGTTCCAGTACCTCTCCATCATTTCTTCTGAACAAGCATATTGCATCACTGGTAAATCTACATAGCATAAAACCAAAAGCCGACTTTCCAAAGTCCAAGTCTCGTGTCTCAACTTTCGCTCTATCACACCCTTCCATAATTTCATGGTATGAGTCACGAGCTTATCTTTATGTAGTTTCCACAATTATGTATAAATTGTTTTTGCATATGGGAATCAAAGCGTTTTCTCTCCATTTGTTTAGCATCTTCTTAGACCAACCAATTAATGCCTTTTTCTCGTAGATCTTTCCTAATTGATATATATCTTCTGACCCACTGCTCCACTATTCTTCATTCATTTTCGGGCCTCTTAACTCCAAACTCTCGCATTCTCCGATAGTGATAAAATTTTGGGTCCTCCTTCCTTGTGTGTAGCAGATCCAAACACCAGAGAGTCTCATATCTCTCATTGAATAATTTGTGATATTAGTTCTCTATCTTTCGTTAATGCTCCTTTTGTGACCAAAACCTTACCCTCCTCATCCGTAATACACTTGTTCTAAACCTCGTTATTCTTTCTCAATCCTCTGCTATTTGTGATTTAATCTCATCAATTTCCTTACCAAATCTTTCTTAACATTGTATTTGTTGCTATATATAGTGCTAGGATTTATATGTATTGAGATATGAAATTGTGTCTCCTTTCTTTTATATTAATTTGGCCATTTTAGGTTAATATTTTAACTCATACTGCTGAAAAAGTGAGGTTGACATCTGACCAACTTAGAACGATTGAGCATTTGAAACGGAAGCACCATGACCAAGACAAGAGAGAGCTCCTTGTAACTTATCAGGAAGAAAGCAATATATTAGCTGGAGGGGATGCTTCTGATGGTGTCCTTTGGGATGTTTTCCGGAGACAGGATATTCCTGTGTTAAAGGAATATCTGAAAAAGCATTTCAAGGAGTTCAGACATAACTATTGCTGTCCCTTAAATAAGGTAAATTAGTATAATAATTTTGCATTACTTTAAAGGATATTTCAGTTTGATTCACTAATTATGCCTTGCCAATGGTGAATAGTTTAATTGCTGGGAGCATTCTTTTTTATTCTTATGACCATCATATTTTTGGTATCTAGGTCTGCATCCTGACCCGTTTACATTCTATCTTTGCTTCCATAAAAATACATTACATATGATGTATTCCTTGCGTTCTTAATTAATTGTCTACTTTTGAATTTTCACTTGAAATAAGAATACAATTAAAAATTTAAAATGTACCTGACTTACAAAAATTTAATTTCAATTTACAAAATTACCCTTCTACGAGTTATTTAACGAATGACAGAAGATTCTTTCCAATCTTGGTCGGTTATACATGAGGGAAGAATATCAAAACTTCGACTACTATTGAAGGATTTGAGACTTCAAAGTAAAAGATGCTCTAAAATTGATGAAAAATGGCAGGGTAGTAGGACCCGATAATATTACGATTGAAGTTTGGAAGGACCTTGGAGAGAAAGGCATCTGTTGGTTAACTAAGTTTTTTAATGAGACTTTAAAGTCAAAGAAGATGCCAAATGAGTGGACAAAGAGCACCTTAATACCTATTTTACAATAATAAGAGGATATACAAAGTTGCAGAAACTATAGAGGGATCAAGCTCATGAGCCATACCATAACGTTATAGGAAAGGGTGACAGAACGGCGGTTGAGAGAAGAGACACAAATAACAAAGAACCAATTTGGTTTTATACCAGATAGATCTACTACTGAATCGATATACCTGTTAAGAAGGATGATGAAAAAATATCGTAGTAATAATAGAGATCTACATATGGTGTTTATTAATTTGGAAAAAACGTACGATAGGGTGCCGAATGAGGTCTTATGAAAGGTTTTGGAAAAGAAGAGAGTAGGGATCGTATATATTCATGCAATCAAAGACATGTATGATGGGGCTACAACTAGTGTGAAGACTCAGGGTGATGTGATTGAGAAATTTTCTATTAGTATAGGATTACACCAAGGATCATCCTTAAGTCCATACATTTTTACATTAGTGTTGGAAATACTCACAGAGCATATCCAAGAGCTTGTGTCATGGTGCATGTTTTTTGTTGATGATATTGTCCTTATGGGAGAGTCAATGGAAGACCTAAAAGTGTATGGTCTGTGCATAAGCCGTAGCAAGATGGAATATATGAAATGTAAGTTCGGCCGCCGAAGGAGAAACCCTAATATAGAGGTGAAGATTGGAGAAAACATCCTACGAAAAGTTAAAAGTTATATTGGATGCTTTATAGGAGAGATTGAACAGGATGTAAATTATAGGATCCAAGCAGGTTGGTCAAAATGGCGGAATGCGTCTGGTCTTATATGTGACAAAAAGTGTCTTTAAAACTTAAAAGTAAATTCTATCGCAATGCTGTCGGACTGGCTATGCTTTATGGTACAAAGTGTTGGACGGCCAAAGAAAAGCACGAACATAAGTTAAATATGACAGAGATGAAGATGTTGAGATGAATGGGTGACCATACGCGATTGGATAAAATAAGGAACGAAGATATAAGAGAGAGAGTTGGAGTAGTACCCGTTGTGGAAAAGATGGTAGAATCGTGTCTCAGGTGGTTTGAACATGTGAGAAGAAGACCGACAGAACACCCAATCAGGAGGGTGGATGAGATGGAAGATGGATAAGGGGTGAAAGACAGAAGAAGACCTAGAAAGACCATCTATGATGTGGTCAAACGAGATCTACATGTAAACGGTCTCTTTGTAGACATGATACATGATAGATCTCAATGACGATGTTTGATCCATGTAGCCAACCCCACCTAGTTTGACAAGGCTTTGTTGTTGTTCTTAAAATCCATTGTCTTTAGAGTGTTTATAAGTACGAGGCCCCTATCACCTCTTGAGCTTGTTTTTGGGGTGAGTTAAACCCACAATTCTAATATGGTAGTTTATCCAATCCAATCTAGTTGGACCATCCCATATGTTCATGCTGGAAATCAAACTTCACGCTCTAGATGTTCATTCTTGGGCATGTATTAAAAGTCTCACTTCTTAGATATGGTTTTTAGAGTGTTTACAAGTTTGAGGTTATATAGATAGTAGAGATGTCAAACATGCAAGAACTATTAGAAGTGGGAGAATCAGTAGTCATGACACCCGATAGAGATAAAATCAAGGAGTTTGATGATGCTTTAGGTGGACTATTGTAGTGGAAACAGCCCGGATGAATGGTGTAGTAGTGTCAGGGCACTGTAGAAATGCAGAAAATGCAAAAGATGAAAAGTGGTTGAAAGAGAAACCGACGACCAGATCCGGAGGATGGTGAGATCTGAGATGAGCATGGCGGTGGAAAGAGACGGCTGACGTGCTTGCCTGCACCGGTGAAAGCTGCGGTGGTGAATGGAATCCAAGGGAGAAAATAGTGCGTGGAAGTGCATGAAGCCTCAAACCTGGATGGTATTGGCTCGGCTGGAGATGATGAGCTTGACGGTGCGGTCAGTGATTGGTGACAAGAAGGTGCCATCAGTGCTAACAGCAACTTAAGGCAGAGATATTTGAGCTACTGACTCAGTGGAGGCCACAGTGGCAAAGACATTGGTAGCGACAGTGATGACAATGGAGTGGAGAGGGTGGAGAAGATAACACGACATAACTGCAGTCGGAGGAGGAATTTTGAGACTTTTCTCAACTTGTGGCGGCAGTGACTCAAATAGGGATTTGCGAGACTATCAAACAAAGAGACAGAGACAAGGTGGCTTAATCGAGAAACAGAAATAGAGAACACGAGATAAAAGATTCTTCAACATAGAGCTTGATACAATGGAAGCATATGAGATCACGGAAGATACCATGACTCGGATACCATGTTAAAACCCCTGATTAACCTGAAAAATTATAGAGTAAATAGTAACTCAGCAGATGAGAGAGAATATGTCATTCCTATGTGATCTGTCATGCATGAGAAGAATACTAGCATCTATTCATAAGAATAGTAAAAATATAATACTAATAAGGAAACAATGATAAATATCAATGCTAAACCTAAGAGATCATATTTGATATTCTTTGATATTATATGATTCTATCCTGATTTCTGACAGCATTATTATTGAGGTTGATTAGAGTATATATATAAGTGATATGACTGGAAAAGAAAAATAAAGTTACATTCAATTTGCTAAGTAGACAATTATTTGGGAAAATTGGAATTTCAGAATTGGACAATTAATTAAGAATAGAGGGAGTGTCATTGGATTTTGAAACGATGAAGGTTTTGATAATAATAGTTTTGAATTGTTCTTTTCAAAACCGAAAGAAGTTATTTATGATCAATCACTATTTATTTTAGACATTGGCAAGCCGCATTGATGGGAGCAGCCATATTGAAGCATATCATATATTTTATGAAATATATTTATTTATTTAGTTTTATAGATATGTTGAGATAAGTAACGTACAGATTTAACTTCATTTACTAGGAGATTTCTTTCTTGTAATCAAGATGGATAGACATGGACTTATAACCAAATATGTACAATGTCCAATAGAGTCCCAAATCATAACATGGAGATAGCTAAAGTTCTCCTCCTCAGGTAGGCCAATTACTAAGCAGAAAACAATCCTTCCTTTGTGTGTCCTAGTGGGGCTGGATTAAGCATATCAGCCCAGAACCAAGATGAGACTAAGCAGTGTTTTCTCTCTTCTCATTCACTCTAGTGTCAATGTGTATTTAAAGTTTATGCTTTCACCTATTTATCTTTGGAGAAGTATGGATTACACTGCTCTTAGAGTATATTGTATACAGGAAAAAGTGGTGGTATGATCGTTTATTTTCATTTTGTTGTAATTTTCTATTATTCTATAGGACCAAATTACGTTTACAAAGGCTGTACATGCAGGTTAGGACTTACCTCCATTTCTAGAGGATATTAACAGAGTTAACCTATCAAATAAAAGGTCCATAATACCCCTTTTGTTGATCCTATCTCGCCTCCAACAAACCCCTTATGTCACTCTCTTGTTCTATACCCATCCTTTTCTGGCCCCCAACTTGTTCATCATCACTCCCATCTCATCCCTTCATCTCACTGCTGCTGTGGTGATGTGGCAGCTTGTGTGGTGGTGAAAGTTGGTGGTGCCACACTGGTTTGGGCAATCCAGAGTGTTGTCATAGTTGATGGCACACAAAGTTGAGGGCCAAAAACATCTTCCACTCAAATGTTGCCAGTTATCACAGCAACTCCAGAAGCATCATGGCCCAGACTCGTCCTTCTAATCAAATGGATCTTTTTCTGAAAAAGCTTTTAGAAAGATCCAAGCTTTCAGTTTTTCATCAATTTGCATTTTGGAGTTTGTTAATTTCTCTCTAGATAAAGTTACTATTTTCGAGGGGGTGAGTTGTTTCCGTGTAACCTCAAGGTTACGGATTTAAGTCACAGAATCAACCGCTAATACAATTATGAGGTTAGGCTGCTTACATTACATCCTTTGGGTGCAATTCTTTCCTGAATCCTGTGTTAATGCGGGATGCTTGTGCACCGGGTTGCCTTTTTTATAAAGTTGCTGTCTTTGTTGTTTGTTTGAAGGCTGTGAGAAGAACTTATTTGTTTTACTCGTTGTTTTGTTCAAAATGTATACTGATTATACTAAAATGGAGACAGTTTGC
>NC_029790.2:125229047-125237169 GCF_000816755.2 Arachis ipaensis
TAAGGGTGTCAAATGTCTACTTCAAAACATGTTAGAATTTTGGATATCCTGTATATTTAGATGTTGTGTGAGAAACAATGAGAAGTGCTTATTTATATTTATAGGTTAATATACAATCTAATCATCACGATAATCACCCTACTATCAAATTGAATCAATACAAGATATACCTAGATACTATATCAATCCTAAATATATTCTAACTCAACAGGGGGATATCTGTGGTATTGAAAGATCTCAAGGGCTTAATTGCAATTTGCCTAATTTTATATTTATAAGCATCGCTCCAGACATGGGCTTCTTCCCAAAAAACTATGGTAGCCGGATGTTTAGCAATAGGAGGCAGCATATCAGTTTTCCTTTATACTTTACTTGGATCTGTTTTTATGCTATTAGCTATTCTGTTGATTCTTGAGATCAAATGATTGATGGCTTTTCCTTCTGCCTCTCTAGAGATTATAAAAACAGTAGAAGTATTTGTACCAAAAAGAAAAAGTAGGTCAAACATATATTTACAGTAGGAAAAGTATTTGTTTGTTTTATATATTGATATTGATTAGGATATAATTATTACTTCTCCTCATCTTAAGGATTTTCTTTTCAACATAATAAGAAAAAGAGTAAGAAAATATAGTTTTTTATGATAGGGAAAAAAAGGGTAAAATTTGATACAAGTTTGAAAAGGAATTGTCTTCCATTTCCCTCTATTTTTCTCTTGATGCATCCTTCTATACCCGAAAATTAAGGTATCTTCATTTCACTGTGCAATTTTGCTTCTGTTTGAATGGCATTTCTGTTGGCAACGTAGGTTATTCACCCCATTCATGATCAAACCATCTATCTGACTGTGGGACATAAGAGGAAGCTAAAGGAGGAGTATGGTTAGCAATTTCTTTTAAGCTTTCCTAATTTTTTGGTGGATGGAATGTTTTGATTGTTTGTGCTGTACCTTGCATTGATAATTCTTTTATTATTTGATAGGAATTGAGCCCTGGACTTTCATTCAGAAGTTAGGAGATGCTGTTTTTATTCCAGCGGGATGTCCATACCAAGTTAGAAATCTGAAGGTACAATGGAGAAATGTGGTGAATGTATATTCTCTTTAATGTATTTATAGTGATGCGTGATATGCCTAGAAGAGTCTGATTCTGTCTTGAGATTTATTCAATTTGTTGATTTTATAGTAAAGTTCCGGTATGTATCAATTAGGAACATTTAGGTTCCTTATTAGACATTGTAATTATGATCAATGATTACTTCGGTGTATATAAAACCCACAAGCTGAGAAGGTTTTCTTCTCAAGCATTCACATACTAATCAGCCAATGTCACAGTATGGCAAGACTAAATTGCTGGTACTTTGAACATAAACCTACTGTGATAAAATTTTCTTGTGCCAGATTAAAACGAAGAATAGTAAGCTCTTTCTTCGCAAAGCTGACCTTAAAATACAATAGTTTTGAAAACACAATAACAGCTGGACATATATGATTTCATACAAAATACTTAAATCCTTTGCTATTAGTCCATGTTTTCTGGCGTGAGTACTTTTAATCTTTAGTACTGTTTGAAATGTTTATGCATCGTTCTTTTACAGTCATGCATCAATGTTGCGCTTAGTTTTGTGTCTCCTGAAAGTGTTGGCGAGTGTTTTCGTTTGGCAGAGGAAATCCGCACACTTCCGATAAATCATAGGTCGAGCGAGGACAAGTTGGAGGTATACTGAACAACTTTATTTAATTGTGCTGTTTATATGTTTATCTAGTTTGTGATACGATCTCCTATTTCTTGGTGCCTTCTTTCTTCAACTTGTTATATTTTGAACTTTCATTGACTGCAAGTTTTATTCAAATTGCTCCTTCAATGTTACATCACATCAAATTAGTCTTGGAAGATGATAGAAAGTTAGAAACCCACCTAACCCTCCTAAGCCCAGGTATATTATATTAGGGAGAAAGGAGGGAATGGGCCTGGATGAAAGTAAGCAAAGTCAAGGAGAAAACTCAGAAGTTTGTTAAGTTGTCTAGAAGAGAGATCAAAGATCCGATGTTTCCTGTACAGGTTTATGCATGAGTTGAGGAGGAGGAATTTAGTTAGGAAGTTTATGAGTGAGCTAGGGATCCCAGGTCCATGCCAATATACAAGATTTTTCAGCATTTTAATTTTTTTACCGACACTAGCTCTTATAGAATATTATTTTGAAATATTTATTATTGGAGCACGAAAATGGATTTCCAATCTTGGCATGTCGCAATGTAGTCTGTTGCTTACAAACTGACTTATATTTTCTCAGGCTGCCATATGTTGAGTTTCTGCTTATTAGATATTTGTGTTTGAAAAGTTTATGTTGACCAATGTGATTAATTTTTAAAATAATTCATTGACACATTATCGAACAGAGAGGATTGAACTTGCCAATAGTTTCTTTTGGGGATTTTATGTAAATTCTTCTTCCCATTTGTACTGCTTTGGAAACAGGTGAAGAAAATGACAATATTTGCTATAAATGATGTCCTTGAAAACTTGTCAAGAGCAAGGTTAGTGGCTGCGAACTTTTCCCAGTTGTATTTTGATACTAGCATTTGCTGAGTCCATGTATACTCTTCTCTTGAAAGCATTGTTGGATTATGTCTTATGTACTTTGCACATCCATTACATACAGTTGTGTTTGGTTTGTATATGCCATGAGATGTAGATACAAAGTATTAGTTTATGTGTATTGTATTTGGCAAAAAGCAATGAACAAGACACAACCAAACTCTAAAAAGTCTATATTACAAGTAAGTGTTTATAAGCATAAGTGTGCTTGTATACAAGATTAACAAATGATCCAAGTCTAGGTGATTTTTATTTTATTTTCAGAAATAGCATTTACTTTGTTGGAAAAATCATCTTGTCTCCGGTCTTTTTTTTTTAACCTTTATAGATTCAATTCATAGAATAAGTGAACCTTACCCTATCATTATGTGTCATTTCTTGGCCATGACCAGAGATATTCACTTTGCTTTTACCTTATGTTGTTCCCTGTCATTTCCTTACTATTTGACTACATTTCTACTTTGCTTTCTCTATATGCCTTCTCCATCCTTCTTTATATTAGTATATTTCCTTTATCATTCATCAAATGAAACCAAGAGTTTTCTTTTTGCTCATAGTATCCATGTTCTTTAGCCATTTGGTATCAGCATACTGCATATCAGACTTTGCACATGTATACTATACTCACGTTACTCTCAAATGAAGAGCTTTACAGTAGTTCTGAATTTGTTATTCATATTTTATGTGCGCATAAGTTGGATACATGGTTTTAGCGTATGGTTTTATTTAATGTAATTGTACATATTAATCTTATTTTCATTTAGCTCTAGAAATAGGTACATATTTTTCAAACTTTTTCTTAATTGATTATTGTTTCTTTCTTGGAAGATGGTCAGGAAAACAAAATTGTTATTTTAGATGCATATTTATCTACTTCAAGTATGATATTATCATTAAATTTGTTCAATATTTTGAAATTGGCTGCTCATACTTGGACAATATAGCTTGAATGAAAATCTGAAACCTGAAAGGAATATCCAAGAAAAGCAGCCGACCGGAGAAAAGGATAAATGGGACGAGTATACAACCGGAGTTTTCTTGGACGTATGTGTTGAGGAAATAGCTTCAGGGAATAGAGCTGACGCTGACTTCAATGAAGAGGGATGGATTAATGTAATTGCTAAGTTCAATGGAAAAACAGGTCGTAACTATGACTGCAGGCAATTGAAAGATAAATGGGACATTTTGAAAGGTGACTTTAATTTATGGGAAAAGCTTCTTGAAATTGGTGTGGGATGGGATCCTGTTAAAAAAACCATAAAAGCATCTCAAGAGTTTTGGGTAGCTAGAAGAAAGGTATGTCTTATTGTTATTATCAGTTTGTGCTACTAATTTAATAATTTTGGTTGCTGCATTATGTGTTTATTATCCTTTCACTTATTTGTTCTCCCTTTTCGATTTTAGGAGAACCCAGAATTTCTGAAATTTAGGTTTCAATGTCCTTCACACTTGGATAAGTTGGAAGCATGTTTTAAAGATACGAAGGCTACAGGTGATGTAGCTTTGAAAACACATGCAGATCCATCATCAGCTGAGGTGAGGGTATGTGGGAAAGAAAATGAGGACAATCATGAATTAGGGGCTTTTGGTGAGGGTGTTAGGGACAGTGATAGTGTTGCTTATGAAGAACCTCATACTTCATATAGTGGTGGCCACACTACTTCAAATGATAATCCAAATAAAAGGCAGATACAGCTAAATGATAAAAAACAATTTGGTAAAGTCAATAAGCTTCAACATTCTGTTAGGTAATGTTTTTCTTTTTCTGTATCTATTTTATTTTATTTTTCTCTGTTCCGCTTTATTCATTGTTTGTCTACACTTCTTCTTTGCTATACTTATATGCCTTTGAAGGGGAGCGTTGGAGCAATGATTAAGTTGTCTCCGTGTGACTTCAAAGTCATGGGTTCAAGTTGGGTACATTACACCCTGTGGGTGCGGCCTTTCCCAAACCCTGCATTAGAGAGGGATTCTTGTGCACCAGACTGTCCTTGTACTTATGTCTTTCGTTAGAATTGGAATCTATTTATTGATGACTTACAAGTTACAAGATAGAAAGGATATTCAAGAGACATCCTGACTGCCAGGACTTCTAACAAAGGACAAAAGATACTCTACTATTTCCTTTCCAATTACACTAATATTAACTGCAACATTAATGGGGTCATAACATGCTTCCACTTCCTTCACTATATTTCCTTTATATTAAAATGAAACAACCATCTCCCTCCCCCGACCCGATATATAGGTTATTACTTACAATCAACCTGACGTTACATATTTACCGTCACATATCGATGGAGAGATATTAAGAAATTTAATGAATTATGTTTTCTTTTTAATTAGATAGCAGATGTTGTTGCTTTTCCTTGTATTCATTGTGTTTTGTTTGCTCCCGTAATATATATTCTTTGTGCATGATTTTGATAGTTGGCATTAGAGTGAGAGTTAATTTTAAAGAAGCTGTAAATCATTTTCTGATTTTATTTTATGCTATAAATTTTTGTATCTGCTGACAATTGGTTATTTGCTGGTAATTTCTCTAGTAACACTTTAATTTGAAGGAGTTTAAAATCCTTCCTATGTGGTTCAACTATTCTCATCATGTGTCAAGGTTTTTTCTTTCTCATGGTGGGGTGCTGTGGAGGGCCAAAGCCTAGTTCTGTTTGATACTTTTGCTGTTGTTTCCTTTTGCTCTGCTATTTAGTTGTTAGTTTTCTGTTTTCCTTGAGGAAAAAGTTTTTCCAGCTGAACCAGGTATCCAACACTAGACCCAGTGGCTTAAATCTTAACCTGATATATGTAGTTGTGTCTAGGTTAATTTATTTCTGGACTTTTGTTTTGTGTGTTGTTAGGGACTTGGGTATTATGGGTGCTCAAAGTCCCACATCGAGTAGTATGGGATGCTTGATGTTGTATATAAGGAGAGTGGTTCTTTCCCCTTAACAGCTAGCTTTTAAGGTGTGGTTTCCCACTTTCCTTGGATACTTAACAATGGTATCAGAGCGTGGTTGTCGGCGCCATGGAAAGGGCTACCTATAGGCTGGATTAAGGTGAATACCGAATACTGATAGACCGTAGCAAAGTGGCTACCGTTGGGTCAGTGTCGATAGAGTGAAGCCGCCGTGGACGTCGGCCCTCTCAGGGCCGGTGTATTGTTAGGGACTTGGGTATTATGGGTGCTCAAAGTCCCACATCGAGTAGTATGGGATGCTTGATGTTGTATATAAGGAGAGTGGTTCTTTCCCCTTAACAGCTAGCTTTTAAGGTGTGGTTTCCCACTTTCCTTGGATACTTAACATGTGTTCAACGGTTTGTGTTTGGTCCGATATAAAATAGGTGAAATCTTGTCTCTTTTTGGAGATTGATCTCAATGGTAGATGATGAAAACTTAAAAATATAAAATATTACTTTTGTTTGATGCATTTATGTAATTAAAGGTATGATTGTTATAATAAAAATTGTGCAATATTTTGGTATTGTTTTATTGTATAAATATAGCGTGTCTTTGGAGGAAGAGGAACATAGCATCCCTCTGGAAGTGACACATAGAAGAGCTCCTCAAGAGAATCAGCCAATTCCAGACAATGATAAATGGGATGATTTCACAATAGGAGTTTTCTTGGAAGTATGTATTCAGGAAATAGCTGCTGGGAATAGGCCTCATGATGACTTTAACAAAGAGGGATGGAACAATGTGGTTGCCAAGTTTAATGGAAAAACTGGTCAAAATTATGATCATAGGCAATTGAAAAAGGAACTGGACAATCTAAAAAATGATTTTACTTTATGGGCAAAGCTTGTTGAAAATCAAACTGGTTTAGGATGGGATCCTATTAAAAAAACTGTCAAAGCACCTCCCAGATTTTGGGAATCCAGAAAAAAGGTACATCTTTTATGCTATTGTTTTTAATTTAGTAATTTTAGTTGTTACTTTTCTATTATCTATTTACGTATTCTTGATCTCCTTTGGATTTTAGGAGAACCCTGCATTTCTAAAGTTTGAGCATCAAGGTCCTCCACACTTAGATAAGTTGGAAGCTTGCTTTGAAGATGCTAAAGGTACAAGTTATGTAGCTATATATGCAGATCCATCATCAAATGGGGTGGGTTTTTATGGTGAAGAGAATGAGGATAATCTTGAATTAAGGGCTTCCAATGAGGATGATGGGGACAGTGGTGATGTTGCTATTGAAGAAACTCATCATACACAGAATGTGCAGCATAGGGAATATAATGAGAATAATCCTGAATTAAGGGCCTCTGAGGAGGGTTTCAGTGATGATGATGTTGCTATTGAAGAAACTCATCATATGCATAATGTAGAGCCTAGGAAAGAGAATGAGAATAATCCCGAACTAAGGGCTTCCGATGAGGGTGTCAGTAGTGCTGATGTTACCATTAGGGAAGAGAATGAGAATAATCCTGAATCAAGGGCTTTTGATGAGGGTGTCTCCGGCAGTGATGTTGCTATTGACAAAACTCATGATACGCATAATGTGGTACTTAGTGAAGAGAATGAGGATAATCCTGAATTAAGGGCTTCCCATGAAGGGGATGGTGATGTTGTTGGCATTGCTAATCTGGAGCCTCTTGGAGAGAATGAGGATAACCTTGAATTAAGGGCTTCTGATGAGGGTGTTGGGGATGGTGATGGTGTTGCTAATAAAGAAACTTATCATTCACATAATGCAGAGCCTGGTCCTTCAAATAGTGTTCCGAAGAAAAGGAAGAGACTGAGGAAAAGACTGAGGAAAGCTAAGAAGCATTCTGGTAAAGCAGTTAAGGCACGACATTACCTTCATTGCATAGTTGATGGATTGACTAGTGTGCCAAAAGCAAATAATACTGCCACTGGTTTTGAATGTAATCTGGATTTGGATAGCTGTCTGACGTTACTTGATAGTGTGCCTGGTCTCGAGAAAGGAAGTACTTTGTACTTCATTGCCTGCAGAGTTCTTACAAAGATTGTTAACAGGCAAACTTTTGTGCATTTGATGCGAGATGATCCTAAGTTGGCATTTGGTTGGCTCAACACTTTTACATTGGAGGACCTAAAGAATTTGACTGGCTGAACACAATGCCTTTTCTAGTTAGGATTTAAGGCTATGGTTGTATGTTTTGTTTGCTATTAGTGGTGTATTGACTTTTTGAGTTGGGCCATTGAAACTTGGATGGTTAACTTGGTAACTGTTTATTTTGTGATCGATGATGAGTAGTTTAGTCATTGTCAAAAATTGTGTTTATGAAACTCGGTTTATATCGTCGCTCTATAATATAACGAGTTGTGCATGATAGCTTAAATGTATAAATTTCTGATTTCGAAATAGACAAAGACGTCGAAGCTTTGGAAAATGTACTGTAGAATCAACCTCAACCTATTTAGGTGATGAGGGTGCATGGTCACAAATCGTAGTAATCTATTACGATTTATATAAAAATATAGACTCAAAGTCTTGCCACCATTGATCTGAAAAAGAATATAGCATCTTCATAGAGTGTTAAATACACCATTTAAGAGTCGA
>NC_029790.2:125237194-125248755 GCF_000816755.2 Arachis ipaensis
AACAGTAAATGTATTTTAATTATTAAATTTATAAATTGATTTAATAATTATTAGTTGAAGTGTATTTTGGTGTTATATATTTAAAAACGAATAAATTATAAATGTTAGTTTAGTGTAAAATATTATCTGGAAAAATACATTTATTTTATTTTATTAGTTTAATGATTTTAAAAGATTTAGTTTTGATTAATATGTATACAGTATAAAATTATAATATATTTAGTACAATCTTGCAACAAATTCAAATATCTGTATTCGAATTAAAAAGTTCGTAAATTATATATTTTCAACACAAAATGAAAAACAAGAAAAAAAGGGGGCAATGAGTAATAGCTCAAATGACATAGACTTCCCATACTCAATTAAGAGGTTGCGGGTTTGAGTGTCCTGTCTTTTCAAATTTATGCCTAGCTCAAATAACATAATCTCCCCATACTCATCTAAGAGTTTGCGGGTTCGAGTCTTCATATCTTTGGTAAAAAAAAAAAAAAAAAAGGAAAAAAAGGGGTGAAAACTGAAAAGTGAATGGATGGCTGAGCTTAGAATCCACAGGTCAATATTTGAAGAACGTAAATAGAAGAGGGGGGAAATGAGACAGTGGTCAGAGGGACACAAACGCAAGGAACAAAGATTCATCATCACCTTCACTGCAAATGGCGACACCTCAGGAATCATCCAAATCCGACGTACCACTCCCTTCGCCTGGCACAAGTGGCTCCCTTCCCGCTTTCAATGAAACGACGCCGTTCGTCGACTACGTTGTTGGCCAAGCCCAGCTCTACCATGCCGCTCTCAACGACGCCATCGATTCTGCCATCGACGCTTCAAACTCTCGTTTCTCTCAAATCCGCTCAACTTCTTCCGCTCATTTTCAACAAACCTTGGTGAAAAAATATCTCCTCCACCCCCCTCTTTCGTTGGTTTACCAGATTATTTTATTTTCTTTGAAATTCAGGGGAAGATAGTGCATGACAGTGAAACAGTGGGAAGTTTATTTTGTCACAACCGAATTCGATTTCACATGACACCTTCTGTTGAAATTGTTAGTATTATTATTATGGGTGAAACCATAGGAATGCTCCAATTGAAAGCAATCCTATTCAGGATTTGAGATCTTATAGGAGGCATAACTTTCCGAACACTGGTTTTTGCATACCGTGATAACCCTAGAGCACTGATTAAGGGAAATGAGTATCTGCCACTTCAACCGATCAAGTGTTGGTGTTGTGTTAGTTTGCTCGTTCGTTTAGTGTAGTTAGCTCTTCTGACAATGTGATGAATTTTTGTAGTTTTGTAAATAATTGAACATTTGAACTAGGTCAAAGATTTGTCTTAGTTTTATTCTGATGAAACTGATATCTTTTTGAATTTCTGTTGAATGTGGATTGTAGCTTGCTTTGGATGATGTCAAGGCCCAGTACAATGCTTATGAGGATCTTATGTTTGGAAAGATTAAAGGTTTGGAATTTTAGTTATGCACTGAGATTAGGCTTTTTTTGGTTTCCATTATGATAAGTTTCTAAATTTTACGCTTTTATTTGTTAATCTTCCATTGCAGAGGGTGTTCTTGTTGCTGCTTCACATCCACTGATTACATGTGGGACCACTGCTGTCTTGGGAGTTTTGGCGTTTAAAAGTAAGATTCTGTGCTTGTTTTCATGAATGTGGTCTATTTTAGAGATTAGTTTTTTTGTACAAGCACTGGCGTTAACACCTCATCGCCTATTTCATTTTCATACTTTAGAAGTTAAATTACAAAAATACTAAATGGTATGAACAACAATTCACAATATGAGATAGAAATTGACAAAAGGAATTGCTTATTTTGCGTTTTGGCTTGTTTCTATGTTTGCACTGGCAGCAGTGTTTCTCTCTCACAACTTTGTATATGATCCTTTATTGGTTGATTATAACCTGATTTATGACACAGGCCTGAAATGGTTTTTGTAACTAATATTGCTGCTGATGTACTTATATTAAGATATTACTGTTAATTTTTAAAACCACAATCTTTTTCTTCTGGAATGGCGAGATGATCCTCCAATTCATTACCAACAATCAGTGTGTTGGTTGGCTGTTGCGGTTGAGAAACTGGAAGTTTCTTCAACCCTTATTTGCTTTGAGGATATGGTGGAGTAGCAAAGGTGGCCTTGAGAAGAGGCATGGGGAGGAAATAGTGTAACACCTTGGTGTCAAGAGTAATCAAGAATGAGCGAAATAGTAGAAGGGCATACTGAAAGAAATAGGAGATGGAATGACAACAGTGTGCTATCACCCAATTTCCCAATGTGTTTTTCTATTATTTACGAAAAGAAAAAGTAATGAAGAAAAATAAAAATGGCAGACATTCCAGAGCCTGCTTTCTTTCTTCCTCACCATCCAAAATGCCTAACCTCATTCTCAAAACCCTCCGCATATGCTAACTCTCCTCTCTCTCCTCTAACTGAATCCTCCTCAATTCTCACTCCCATAATAGAATTGCCAGACTGCAACTATGTTATATATAGCCACTGGTCCCACCTCACTCTTTTTCTCTTCTCATGGATATTTAAAGTATGCCATGGAAATCAGTAATGTGTTAAATTGTAATGGGATGTCAATGCAAATTTATCTTTCGCTATTAGTGCATAGAAGTTGATCTCTTCATTTCAATTTTTAAATGTTTTATTTGATATTTTATTCATCATATAGCATGTAATGTATACCTATATATATAAAGAAAATTGGAGTACATGGTTTGGTCTCTTTGGTCTCCCACTCATATGCTTTGGTCTCTCTTATTTGGTCTTTTTCTTAAGAAGAAACAATTATTTCTTCTAGGATTTGATCTCAAGACCATTGGTTACGAGACTAAAGAACTTACCATCTTTAGTAATTTCACATTAATTTTTTTTAAACCATAACATAACTAAAAAAGGTGGATTAATCCACTAGTGGTCATAATATAAGTTATACAGTTTATTGGTTTAAAATTATGGCCGACACATAAATCTTTGTTTCTTTGTTGAAGGATTAAGTTGTTGGTGTTATATGTATATCAGTTTCACTGCTGCATGTTTTTTTGGAGGCAATGCTATTGAATTTGTTCTATATTACTCAAAATGTTAGTCGATTAGGGGGAGTAATATTGTCTTAAAATTTGTTTGCCTTGTAGGGCCTCGACGATTCTTGTATTACAACACTTTGCGTCTTTTTGTCAGTGAAGAGGTGAGTATTGATCTAATTATAATTGATGAAGAGGAAAAAAGTTGTAGGATTTTGAGTTCAATTTATATTTAATTATATACATGTAACCACAAGGATATTAACCGTTTTTTCTGCATATCTTATATTCTTTGTTAGAATCTTGTAAATACAAGATCAAATTTGTTGTCTTGTGATATGGAATCAAGGACATAATACTACCATTCTAAGCACAAAAGTGGAGTAGAGGGGATTGAGGAAAATAGTTCAATTGGAATTTCCTTTATTTAAGTTTATTTAGGTAAAATAGTAGAGAATTAGAAATTCAATATAAAATGCACAGCCTTAGAATATCACTATTAAAAGCAATCTCTTAGTTGAAATGTGCTTCAAACATTTATTGACTAGCCACCAACTATTTTATAAAACATTATGTTGGAATTGTGAAGTTCATGAAATGTTTCATAACAATTAGCTGAATTAATGTTTTGGTGCTTGTTTGTGTATCCAGGCTTTGATTTCCAGAGCTAGTGCTCAATTGAAAGAATTGCGCCAATCAATTGATCTTCTAAAGGCTGAAGGAGAAAAGTTGGAGGTAAAAATGCTTCATATCAGTTCTAATCGAGTAACTTTAAGCATCTTTTGCATTACATGTTTGTGATATCTTGTGCTTCTATGCGTATTAGATCTTTTTGGCTTCCTTTGTAATGTTTCTAACTCTGCCCCTGCCTCTGAAAGACTAAAACATGTTGAGCTAAGGCTAGCATTCGAAAGGGCAAATGGTTAAATAGAGCATTAAAGAATATTGGGGATCAATATTTGTAACCAACTCTCTTGAGTTGGCATGGGAAATGAGGTGGCTAGATCTATATAAGATGTGAGAGAGTGCTGAAGGGGGGTATCTCAGAAAATTGGAAAATAGAAATTTGGCTAGGAGAGTGCTAGGACCTGTTTGGTTTGTATTTACGTTTTTTGTTTTGATTTTCAATGTGAGGATTTTCTCGAGACACAGTAAACACAGGAACAAAATAGAAAACTGGATTTTATGGGCTCGTGTACTTTGTGATTTCATGTTTGTTTTTAAGATTTTGCAAAGGAAAAAGTGAAAATAAGAGATGAAAATAGAAATTAGGATTTTTCTTGTTTTCTATTTTTTCTTCATTGAATTATGAGAACAGAAAACATTGAAAATGAAGATAAACAACAAAAACCAAATAGGCTCTTATTCTCTGTTCACTTTTCTCTTCACAAAATATTGAAAATAAAACATTAAAAATGAAAACAGAAAAAGTTTTCTCAAACCAAACAAGTCTCTCAAAATCTTAACAAGGCCACTCATGTTTTTTCTTTAATTTGTCAATATATACAAAGGGGAGTAGATCTGTAAGACAAAGGTATTGATCAATTCGTAGCAGTATTATTCAGGGGGAATTTGGAGCATATGGTAAGATAAGGCTAGAGGACATGTGTCGGTTATACATCTTGTTTTTATCATTGCTGCCTATGATATCATCATAGAGGATGTCTTCGTGTTCTTGGGAGTTTGGTCAAGAAACACGTTCCAATTCTTTGTGACTTTTCTACCTTGTGTAAAATGCTTCAATATTTTTTGTTTGATTGGTCAGTGTCTTGGAGTTCTTATATTCCAGAACTAAGTTACTTATTCATTCTCATATTCCGTGTGCTTGTGTCTGGACTAAAGTTCTTTCAGGATTGTTTACCAGTAAGTATTGTCTACAACACTTTAATCCCTTTGTGACTTTGCGCAAAAGTCAGCTTTAGGTATTCATGAGTAGGAAGGATAATAAAATTCATGGCATAATCTTTTTAGTGACTGCTATTTAGGTATTCATGGTATTTTGTTATGTTGTTTTCAGAAAAGGGCATTACACGCAGAAGAGGAATTCTTACGTGGAAGGACAAAATTGAGGTTGGTGACTTATAGATGAGTAGATGTAACATTCGTTTTGTAATTTATATGCCTATATCTTTTACTTACACACTTCATATTTTTATATTAGACACGCAGGAAAGCAAATCCGAAATGTGATTCAGTCTGCATATAAAATTGAAAGACGGGTAGGAGGTATGGTATAATATTATACTTAATTTGGGAAAGAATATTAGGAAAGAAGATCTAACAATTATGGTGATATGAGTGTATGTGCCTTTGATGATTTCGCATGATTTTGGTGCATTAGGTTTGAAAGATCTTCTTGGAGAACTTCCTAGAAGAGATGCATCTCACTTTAGGTCACAGGTAATTATTCTATTGGCTATAATCTCATCTCAGCATTTCTTGTGCCCGGAGTAATCCATCAAATGACATTGAACAAATCTAGATCCTATTTTTCTTTATCATGCATAATTTGGAAAAGTTGTAGATAGTGATTGGATACACCTCTTTGATAGAAAAATAAAAACTAAAAGTTAGATACCAAGTCCTCAGTAATTTGGGGACGGAATGAAGTTTTGTTGTATTCTCGAGGATATATGCTATATTTAAGAGGTGAAGGACAATATTGATTATGGAGGCTAGAACTATGGTTTAGAATTTTGGGAGACTGAGCCTTTCCAATGTTCAGGAACTACTTTGTGCTAATTTTATCAAGGCTCGAGTTCATGAGCATGTTGATCCAACTATCTACAACTGTAACCATTTATAAAGGGAAAGTGTAACTCTTCGTACAACAGACAACACTAGGTGAAATAGAGTCAGAGAGATGGGAATTGGATATGTAATATTATGCTTGAATGGAGTTGTTTGAGATGGATAGATTCCGTCCAATTCCATTGAAACCTTTTGCGGTGTCAAAGGTGAAAGACCATTTTATCCAAATAATGGAGTGGAGTGAAATTCCACTCGTTTTGCCCTATTCCGCTCCCTTAAATCACATGCTACTTTGCTTTCATTACTTTCCATCAATCCAAACGTGCACTATAGGCCTCTGGTTTAACCTGATGGGTCGAGCCCAATTATCTTGCAAGAAAATTTGAGATTAGTACAAACTAATTTAATGGTTTAGCTTAAAAACAGAGACATTCAGACCTAGATATCAACATACGATTGCATATTCATATAGTTGGGAAAAGGAATGACAATTAAGGTGGCAAAACCCCTAACGGTTGGCATCACCACATCCAGAATTTTAGTGAGGATGGCATCATGCTCCTTGATTCCCTCTTACATGTCGATAGTAGTGAGCATGACGATAGGTTTCAATTTGTGGTATTCATTTAGATGGACATGGACTTGTGTAATCTAGTAATGGCATTGTGTAATCTAGTAATGGCATTTCTTCATTTGTCCTAATTATAACCAATTTCACTCAAGGTGAGCTCACTACAGCATTGTCCAAGTCCAAGACCCATACTTTGACTTTTGGCTAATACTACATTGGCATCATTGTGACCCTTCACGGGCTTCGAAAAGGAGCTTTTGGTTGTGTTTCTTATAATTTATTATTAGCATTGCATGGACTTCCACTTGATAAAAAATTCAGACAAACAAGTTTATGGAATAAGATTAGATGTTTGGCATCTATTTGGTATAAAATTCATTATCTTTTTAGAGGTCATTCCTTGTCAGACATTGTGAGATACTAGAAAGCTAGATATCTCTTCTCTTCTTTTGATTTAAAAGATTCTTAGTTAATGCAAAATGCTGAACTTTCTTTCTCTGGCTTACAGGTTTCCAAACTTGCTTCTGAGGCAAAGCAAGAAAAGAAGTCCTTGACAAAAGAGATCTCGAAAATTAGCAACTATGGCATCTCGGTGTAAAACCCTTCTTTCTAAATTATTTTGTTGAACTTCAATCTGAGTTTTCTGAGAATGACCATCATATCCGTGATCTTTCTAGCTTTTATTAGGAATAATATAATCCTCCAACCATGTTTGATGTGTATGAGAATGAGACCATCAATGTTTTTTTCTTTTATTTTTTATTTATTTGTTTGGTTCCAATATCTTATTTCCGAAGTTCACAAGTGGGGGAAGGCCTCATGCCCAAAGTTAGAAGGGATTGCTGTTAACTTGCTATAGGAAAATTTGTCTCCGAAGTGAAACGCATTCAGGCTTGTATACATATGAGAAAGCATAATGCAGATTGATGTGTAATCTTGAACACACTCAAACTTGTCAAACTTTCTGGTCAAGTGAATGTGAATTACCTTAAATACGGTTTCATTAAGATATAGATATTGCAATATTTAAATTTTACATTGCCAGGCTTTAATTGAGATGCTGGAAACTTAAACCAGTACACTGTGGTCTGTTGTCTCAGCCAGCTACATTGCGATATAATTAATGAACCCAAGAATGGGAAGTTTACTCTTAATCGTTAGTTCAATGCTGCTATTCTCAATTTCGTTCTTATTTTGGGTAGTTTTATGTAGTGCCCTATGTTCAATGAGGTATATTTTATTAACTTTGTTCTTGTAGCTTTACTTTTACACAATAATTAATTATCATATTCGTTAATATAGTTTGATGTTTGATCATTGTAAGTTGTGTGATTAGAAGTTTACAAGTTACAACAGATCAAGTCCTATTTTACCAAGTGAAATCTGTTATAAACCGAATCAAGGAGCAATATAATGATATGTGGTGGGTATGTTTATTTGAGGTTTGAATATGTTTATCTTCCTTAAATAGTCTTTTTCTTTTTTTGGTCATACACCCCTAACACACACATCCTTCCCTCCCCGTGAATTTCATATTCATATAACCAGGTCCTAGTCATAGTTAGGATTTGAACTCTGATTCACTCTAGCAATAGCAAGGCATACACAACTGCCACTAGACCAAGCCTTGCAGTGCAAATATTTAAGTTTTACAACAGGTTTCAGTTTTTGCGATTCAAATGATCTTGTTATGGGTTCTAGGCCGTCCCAAATCCATAACATTGACTCATTGACCATTGAGTTTGGGCAAAGGGGTGCAGTAATTAGGTACGGGCAAGGCATACCTCAAAAATCCTGAGAGAATTATCAACAAAATAAGCATATATTCTAAAATGTAGTATGATTAAGCAATGGATATGAATGGGCTTGTGAAATTAGGATACCCATTTAGACACACATTTAAAATTCCAATGGTTACCAAAAGAATGATGTTCGGGGTACTTGCCAATAGAAAATTAGAAACACAGCCAGTCAGCCACAAACTAGATCAATATATAGTCATGTCACCAGTTCAACACAACTATATCTTCTTTCTCTATTTAGCATTAATCATTAGGCACATCCCTAGAAAAGCAAAACAGCTTCATAGACCCCTCCCCCTTTTTTTTCTCCCCATTTTCCTTTTAGTAACTTTAGGTTTCATTCAAAACTTATTAGCATTTAGACCTTCTTGTTCCTTGACATTGCCATCTAGACCAAACAAAGGATTTTTTTAGGTATTTTCTAATTTGATAAGTAAAGGACGTTCATCGCGGATTGGAGCTTTTTTTAAGGGTTTGCTACTGGCTAATGAGTTTCCATACATAAAGTGAAAATCAAACTCCCAACAATTGTTTAAGGAGACGAATGAATTAATCGCTTGACCAGCTCAAATTAGTTTCAAACAAAGGAATTTTAACTAGACTCTATGTGTTGTACATCAGTAACAACTACACTGAAAAAACCTCGTTACTACAATGTTTGTCACTAGTTGAACTACTGTCAGCCAAACCTCATCACAATTAATCGTCAACACCATCATAGGTTATTTGGATAAATTATTTTCCGAACTAGACACCCAAGAGGGGGAAAAAAAGGAAAAATATTAGGATACCAATATTTTTTTTTATCAATATTAGCTAATATTTTGGATTAATATTTTACTTTTATGCTATTAAGATTTAGGATTTAGGATTTTCAATTTAGTATAAAAATATTTTTATTAGACAAAAATGATAAGTATTGTTAGTTATATAGCATTGCTCAATAAATAAAACTAGAAAGTCATTGAAGGCTTTAAAGATATCTAAGTTATTTTTATCTAATAAAGTCTTATATTTTCAAAATATTTTTTATAATTTTCTGAGAAGAATATGTAGTACTTACTACAGTTTTTATTTTTAATAAAAAATGTTATTGTACTAAAATGCATGTCAATAAAAATAATATGTTTTAAGGATATTATCAATATAATTTTTGTTTAGAAAAAAATATTGAATAATATATCCTATTTTTGTACTCAACGTTTACATTTTTTTAATTTTATTTTTGGGTTTGATTTCAATTTTACCCGAACACTTCAATATATTTTAATTATACCATTGAGACAATATTTGACGTAACAATTCTATACTGATGTGTCATTGAAGATTGACTGAGTGTTGTTATGTGTTGGTAGCATATCAACACAAATTATCACATCAGTATTTCTGTAAAATAAAAACCTATTAAATATTTTATTTTTGTGAAAATTAAAAAAGAATAGTAGAAATAAGTTGCATTTGCTAACTACGTAGTGGTTTAAAAATTATTAGTACTTAGAATTTCTTAGTTTTTTATGTTGTGTAAAATCATGCTATACCACCACCGTCAACCAATTATGTTTAAAAATTTAAATGACCATTTAAATATTGTGTGAGAAATTTGCTTGTAATGATTAATGTGAGAATAAATAAGCTTTTAGTATCAATATATTCAAACTAAATCTAAATATTACAAATTAACAGATACGCTGACACAATTAAAAATTATAAAATTCGCAAATAAATTAAAAAAGTAATCAAATCAACTACTGCTTAATAATTCTATTAGAAACATTCTAATAATATATATTAGACTTGAATGGTACATAAAAGGTTCTGGGATTATTCTAATGCTCTAAAAAAAAAAACAAAATCTACTTAATATAAAAAGAAGAAATTAAAAGTGTACATCTATAATTATTTTAAATGACCTTATGGAGCACATGCATGATGCATTTGTTTAATTGGTGCTCTTTAGATATGATATATATGAAATTCAATTATAATATCATGAAACCAATTATGAAAAGGAGAATCTTCTGAACAAAAAAAGAAAAAAAAAAGAGAATCTAAGTGGCCAGCCTAAACGGTACACACCCAGTGTAAGTGTGTCAGAATCTCAATGTTGCAACTTAGAAGCACATCAGAGTTGACCGAGTCGTATCTGCTTACTTAAAAGGTGAGTAACAAGTAACAACAACCACATTATTATTAAAAATTATATATGTTAATTTCTTTTTTCTAATTAACAAAGTTGAGTTAGTCAGTTAGTTATGACACATATTATAGTTCACAGGTGGATTTGTTGGCTTTGATGCACAATGCACTTTTAAGTTGCGTTTGTTTACATAGACAGAACATTGAGACAAGGATGTTAAGACATAAAATTGTGTTTGGCAGAGGAGATATAGACAAAGACAATGTATCCAGAGACATTAAGTGTATTTTGTGTCCATCCCAGGAAAGACACAGAGACACTAACAAGAGACACAATTTGTTTTTTATTTTTTCTTTCATTATTCTTGTTAATTTCGTAATTATATTTTTTATTGTTATATTTTTCATTTCAAATTTTTTGAATGAAAAAAATGTGAATAAATTAAATTTTCATAATTTGTTCTAATTTATCACTAAATAGAATACAAAAACACAAAATTTTGTATCTCTATCCATTAGTATCTTATCCTATCCTGTTCTCAGTGTCTTGTTCTATGCTATTCTTAAAAACAAACGCAACCTTAGATTCCACTCCACATTGTGGATCTTCCTTTAAGCAATCAACAATACTACTTAATTACGTTCTCACGCTTTCTGCGTTAGCCTGTTTCAATAAAACCTAGTAAATATTTATGAGCAATTAATACAATGACCCGTATAATTAATAAAAGCAAGCAAAACTTAAGGGATTGGTAATCCTTTTTAAAAGATAGAATGAATAATAACAAGGATGCTGGAAAAATTAAGATGAAACTCACTAGAAAAGGTTAACAATATGTAAAAGGTTCTTAATTTAATTAATTTGATGTGTGTTAATAATCTTGCGGTTACACATGAATTTACTAATTAGGTGATGTGTGTTAATTCATGCATTTATGATTTGTGATTTATCACGTACTAGAACGTCATGGTGAGAATACTAGTCCCAAACTAATTCTTTATGCTTATTAAAGGAATATTGATAAAACGAAACCGCAACGACAAACAAATCTATAAGAAATTAAAAAAAGGAAATATGGGAAGAGAGGAAAAAGTGCAAGAGACCAAGAGTAGTAGAGCCAAACTAAAACAAAGTAATTAAAATCCATGACCGAAACATAATTCTCATCATCACTGTCAGGGACATCTGGTGATACTTTGCTAAGAAAGAAGAGTTGGAGCCATAAAAAAATTGCAGGCTAAAAATTAATTCGTCATG
>NC_029790.2:125248850-125250117 GCF_000816755.2 Arachis ipaensis
CATGATTAAAATTTTATTTAAAAATTTGTTATTGACTAATAAATTATTATATACACAAGATAAAATTTAAATTTTTTATATTTATTTAAATAGATTAATGAACTAATCACTAGATCAATCTAAATTAATTGAATAGGCATTTTAATTGATGGGATTCTAATAGAAGATAAAACCGGTATGTGATTCTCAAAATATGTACATGTAAGCTATTTAATAAAATAGGATTCAAAAGAACAAACCTACTTCCTGACCTCTACTAAAAATGTCAATTACTTGAAAAAATAACTGAATGTAAGACTAAATTAGAAAATTAGGATTATCTCAATTAAGACTTAGTAATTTAAAGTTAATTAGAGCCCGTGTTACGATCGAGATATATAAATATTTATTTGTTTTTTTATCTGTTTAAATTTAAAAAAAGTAATTTTATAATATAGTATCAAAATTTTTATAAATGGATAAGAATTTAGAGTTGAATCCTTATAATTATTTGTGTGGCCTCCTACTATCATGATTCATGCATCAGTTAATAGTAATTTCATAATACATCAACACAATATATACCACAATATTTAAAATACAATATAGGCAATATCATTGAGAAAAAAAAAAATTGTAAACCAATTTTTTTAATTTAACAATCAGTTAATAATTTTTAATTTTTTTTATTTCTCTCTTTCAATTTTCGTCATCCAACATTATTTTATCTACTAATTTTAAACTCAAAATTTTCTAACAAAACCAGAACCAAAATAGACTTATATTAATGATTGAATTATGAAATGATTATCAATTTTTAGAGAATAATAAAACCTCAGCTCAAATTGGTGACAAGTTTTGTTAGTCCGTTCCGTTATGCCCTTTTGGTATTAAAATGTTATATATAATTGTTATGAAAATAATACGTGATTTGCGTGGAGCGTAGTGTTGATAATCGTCGTTGATGGCTACAACCTTTGATGACTAACTTACCAATTTTTATATTCCAACTCCAAAAGCCACAAACCGGACAAAAGCTGTTGAAAAGGAAACTATAAATAAACAAAATAAAAATAAAAAAGAATTCTAGGTAAGAAATTATAATCAAAGCTAGCTCACCCATGCTCATGGGTCACAACTCTCTCTCTCTCTCTCTCTCATATGCTACTTTTAAGGTTCTCTCTCTCTTGGGTGTGCCTGCCCTAACTGAAAATGACTGCAAACATCATCCTGTGGTCTACTTGTGTGTGTATATAAAATAGAAAAATAAATTCTAATAATGAAAACA
>NC_029790.2:125250266-125254279 GCF_000816755.2 Arachis ipaensis
CCACATCTGAATTTATATAAATCACTCTTTTTGTCTAAACACCAAGTTTTAAAACGAGAAGAGAAAATACAATTAGGTTATGTGAGCAATTTACTTATGTTAAAATTATCTAATGTTACTTGTTAGTCATAGCAATATTATTAAAAGGTTTTTTAAAAAATTATATAATAACTCTATCTATCTATTTCATAATCTTTTTCCAAAGCAAAAAGATATACCTCTTGAGGGAAAGAAAAAAGAATCTTGAATAATATGAAAAGATAGAATTATATTAAACTCACAGAGAAAATAAATTTCAATTAGTATAATTAATCTTTCTTAAATTTACATTATTATATAAATATTCTTTTTGAAAAGTTAGTATTATCTAGATATTATAAATAAATACTAAACAAATAAAATAGACTTTTAAAAACTAATATTTTGAATTCTTAAATTATATTTATATCCAAGATTTAATTTCATAGGTATTAAATAAAAAAATAAAAATAAAAACTCAAATATAATTAATTTAATATAAAATTAATAAATAAAAATTATTAAATAAATTAATAAATTTAACTAAATTATTATTTAACAACTCTTAACTATTAACTCTACTAAAATTAAGTGCCATTGAATTTTTACCAAAATTAAATTAAAGTAAAAATTGTATTCCTAATATATCGAGTGGGATCCACTTAGATGCCAACATCAATTTTGGGTACACATAGTTTTTTTTATTTTATTTTGTTTTCACCGACTCAAATGCCCACTGCTCGTATTTCTCAATATAAATTCTCCTTCAATTCTCACTCTTAAATCTCTCTCTATCTCTATCTCATACCTCACTCCTCATTCTCTTCTTCCTCCTCTCTCTAAAAAGAATGGTGGATCTTCAAACCGTTTGCTGCATGTGCGGTGATGTTGGTTTCCCTGACAAACTTTTCCGTTGCAACAAATGTCGAAACCGCTTCCAGCACTCGTAAGCCTCTTTCATTCTTATTCTTTTTCCCAATCATTCTCACACATAAATATACATCTACATACGTATATATATACGCCATGTTCGTATGTGTTTGTTGTTTTCTTTATTGGAGATCTCGAAAGTATAACAACTCTCACGGCACCAATTTTTTTATATCAAAATTCGAACTCCATACACTACCTCTATCTTCTGTATGTCATCGTAACCGATGATGATTAATTATGATCATGTGCAAACCAACTGTTCGTCGAATGGTTTTAAGTAAATAATGAAGTTCGAATTCTGTTTTGTATATGCAACTACTTGATTAGTCAGATTGAGATCACGTGTGGAGAAAAAATTATGATCATCATGTGCGGATTTTTATGCTAAATTTTCTTGTTGATCGTATAAGACTACATGTGGAAGAACTTGTGTTGAATCAAAGCTTTAAGTTAAATAATTATTGTTAATGTTGATTGTCAGGTATTGTAGCAATTACTATGGGGAATTACCGGAGATACAAGTGTGTGATTGGTGCCAAAGCGAGGAAAAGAGCAGCACAAGGCATCTTATTGGATCCTCCACTTCCAAGAAATCCGTTACGACCCCCGGAAACGATCAGGAAAAAAAAAAAGAGAGAAAACGTAACGAATTAATATCATAGGTGAGTTTTATTCTTAATTTTATTATGTTTTAAAATATGTGTTTATTATTATTATTGTAGAGTGTGTATGTTAGCTTTGCAAAGAGTGTGTTCGTTCCTTTTTTGAGTGTTGTTCTACTTCATTCTCTTGCGTTGAGTGGCTTTTCATCAAGTTGTGAATAAAACTACTATGTAGCTTTAATAATATAATATATATAAATATGTACACCCTAATCTACGGTATAAGTTGAAGCTTGATCTTCTACCCCTTCGTTTTCATTAGCACGATTATATTATGATCATTATGATTCCTACTTTAACACTGTATTATATAATTATTTCAACTGTCAAAGTAAATGGGGTCAACCAAAACAATCTAGTTGATTTTTTTTTTTCATTTGTCTATTTTATTGCGAGGGTATAGTAATAATGCATAGTATATGGTACACAATTACACATGAAGAAGGTTTCGTGCATGAAATTTTCATTAAGTGACGTGACTGAAAATTAATATTTTATTGCAATCCAAATTCAAGACGCAAAGTTTATTAATTTAATTGACACAATCACTAAGTTTGTTGAACTATTTTGTATGTTCAAGTATGGGATGTTTAATTTCTTAACTTAAATATTATTGCACAATTTTTTTTTTCCGGTCATGAAAATACTGCACATATATACAAGCTAAGTTAATTTCAGTCTGTAAATTCTTTCTTTTTCAATATTGTTTGCTTCGTTGACTAAGAGTCTTGTACCTTATTGAGGTGATGAATTGAATGCATTGATTTCCTTTTGGGTGAAGAAATCATTTATAGGACCAGAAGCCTACCACTTTTATGGATTCGTTGAAGGCCTTTAATGCTTGGTCTCTCTATTATATTGTTCATGTCTAAGAAAAATAAAAATCTTGATTATAAGTGGAGGATTATTTTTACATCACTAATGGGGTGGCATCAGTGGAGGAGCTTGAAATTGATATAATGGTATTTATATTTAAATATTAACAAGAAGTCAATCGCTTTATAGATAAAAATTATAAAGTATATACTTTAAGGGCTAAGGCCTTTTATTCATTATCAGTCCTTCAAAGGACAAAGTCTCTTAGTCATTATTTTTCGGGATTTGAACTCCTAATTGAGGGGCAAGGGTTAAATATATAGAGAGTCATTATTTATCAACTAAACTAGTTTAGTTTCTACTCTATGCTATTATGCTTTTGCACTAGTTTATAGTCTGTGTCATGGCCCCATGTTTTCCAAGAAAAGTTCCGTCACTAATTGGCATATACATACCTTAAAAGTTAGTTTGTTTGTTTTTTGTTCTTTTTTTTGTTTTTTGTTTTTTGTTTTTTGTTTTTTTTTTTTTTTCTCTTTCTCTTTCTCCTCTCTCTCTGTTTTCTTTTTAAAGTTATGTTTAGTTGATGATAAAAGGAAAAAATAAATTTTATTTAAATAGATTCTAGTTTACACATAATGCTTTTCAGTAAACTTTTTTCCAATAGACACATACCCTTAATATAAGAGATTAGCCTTTATTCTTATTTTTAAATAATTATTTGAAAAATAATTAAAATATTCTTTCAAATTTTCATCCATAAGTTAAATTGGTCTTTTAAATATTTAGTCAATTAAATTAGTCTCCCAAATTTAAAAGGAGTTGAACAATTTATTTCTCCTCTTTTTATATTGCATTGATTTTCATTTCACTTTTTGTTTGATTCAAGTGTGCATATTTTGAAAAGCTACATTTTAGAACAATTAAAATTATATTTTTAATTTATTTTAAACTATATTATAAATTTGTAATTAAAATCAATTACCAAAATTAGTTATTAATGTATTTGTATATAAATATATGTATAATTTAACTATTTTTAGTATGTATTTTATATTAGTGACTGATTTTAGTACGATGTACATTTAAAATGGTTGAAAAAAAAATATGTACTCAATTATTGTCACCTAAAAGCATGAAAACTAGTTATTTAATTATATAGAATTTGTTTGTTTGAGACGATAGATTATAGAAGCAGCAGTGATGAGTTTGTGGTGGTTGTTTCTCGACCGTACATTTAAGTGAGGAGTGAGGAGAGTGAATTATTGTTTATTTGTTTATATTCTGAGCTCCCCTAACAGGATTGTACAGTGTTGACCCTTTGTTTGTGATATCTGCTTCAACTACAGAAGCTGCTATAAGCCTTTCTCTTCACACTGCCTTTCATCTAACCATTTCTTACAAACCTACAAAATCCCTTATCATCACCCTCTCACCTCCCACACACAATTAAATCATTATTCCTTCTAACCAAATCATGCTTTTCACTTCCCACTTTCCCTGTTGGTTTCATCCAAGAAATTAAAATAGGTCAAAATACTTTTTTGTGAATGTTTTTGTCATAAAACCACCTCCTCCAACCGTTTA
>NC_029790.2:125254472-125263848 GCF_000816755.2 Arachis ipaensis
CCAAAGATCGAAATTTATTTTTGATCGTAAAAGTTTTAATATTATGTCATAAAATTATTTTTTAAAAAAATTAAACTGACGTAAGAAGATGCATATGAATGGTTATATTTTTTGTTTTATTTATTTATTTAATATTGTCGAGATAATTACTTTTAAATCTCTTGTATAGTATGGAATGTGAGAGCTAATTGAGGTTGTAACTGTTACCAGCATAAGATTGGTTGGTCAGATTGTAAATACTTTGAAGAATTTTTTAGATGTTTTAAGAGGAAATGAATATTCTTGATGCATTATTCATTTTGTTTTATATTTCTAGCTATGTTAACAATATGGGTCAGTTTGTGATTAATTTTTAGTTTACTATTTTTTAAAATTTAAATTAAAAACTAATAATAAACTTATAATATATATTGACATAAAAAATAATTAATAAATCAGAATAACAATATTGACTTACTTTCTAAAGAATTAAAAATTTCTCAATATTTTTATAGTCTTTTTAACCAATTATTTCAAAATCAAATTTGAAAACAAAAAATTCTCGCGGAATTCATTATAATAAGATCTGGATACAAGATTGATAAATTCCCAAAAAATCTTGAGGATATAAGAATAAGTAATTNGAATGGCAAAAACAAATATGTTGAAATAATAATAAGCACGAGGAATAGTGAATTTTCAGCCTTATATGTAACAAGTATACTTGATAGTTGATACCCTTGTCCGACCCTCTTGTAAGCTTCCTCTATGGTTGGTACCTTCTGATCTAAACGTACACATACCTTTATGTCCCAAATTAAGTAACTGCCAAATGTTCAACAGTGCCTGCCTAGTAAAAATAATAATTAATCGGAAGACTAAGTTATTATTTGATATTTCAAAAAATTAGTCTCGGACAAAATAATCTAACAGAAAGAATCCATGATATCTTGATTTTTTAAAAATTTAATTTATATGTCTAGTAAAAAGCACTAAATACCAACAACAAACGTACTATATATGCCTAGAAAAGCTATTCACTAAATTAGCAATTATATATATATTATTTAATTTATTGTTTAATATATATTTTATTTTGTACTTAAATTTTGGTATATACTTGTTCTGAGTTGACTGGTAATTTAGTCGAGGTGTAGTCCAAACTCCTTGAGCGCACTGTATTCTTGGCGTCACTGATCTTTCTTTTCTGCTCAGTGAGAACTTCGATCCGTCGGGAGTCCTGCAGAAAACACTACGACGCTCAAGTCAGTAGAGTTTCTAGAAATAAAAAGATCTTTTCTTTTTTTTTCTTTTGATATTGTTCTATTCGACGTGTCTTGTTTAGTTGGTGTCTTCGTTTTTTATAGACGACAGAACTTACTGCCTTGTAATGGCTTTAGAGTTAATGAGCCCTGTTATTCAGGTGGTTAGGTATGTTTCGAATTTCGAATATTAGGTTCGTGGTTATCGTGTTTGCTCGGATCTCGGTCCTTGGAACATTGCCGAGGTTTTCTTTCTTTCCGATATATGTTCGTTTGTTTGTTTTATTGCCGAGGTTATAGGTATAGTTCACAGCCCCCAAGTTTAGCCTGTAAAATAAAAATAGGTTTAGCTTTTTTGTGTCCTCGACTTAGAGTATATGTAGGAAAGAATGTAGTTGTGAGACCCCAAGGTCAACATATTTTCTTTCTTTTGTGTTGGGCCATTGATATGGGTCGTAGGTAGATCTATATCTCTTTCTTTTCTTTGTATTTTTTTTAAAGAGAAACGTGCAGGTAGTGGGAAGAGAGATAGGGTGCGGGGTTTTACTGTCTTAGTAACTCCCAAGTAGGAAAAATACGTTGTAAATTGTTTGTCTTCCTGGAGTTGTACTGTTTCTGAAGGAAGAGAAAACTATGAATAAGAAAGGTTAGTAATTTGTTTTTCTGTTTTCAGGATTATCTGTTTATTGTGTGTTTGTTGGGTGATGGGGAAGAAGAAAGTGGTTGTTGTTGATGAGGGGGATCCATATGGTTGGGTTGATGATGATGTAAAAAGTCAAATTTCGATTTTTAGCACAGTTGGGTTAGTGTCGCAACTGAATGAACTGAGGTGGATAAAAATGGTGAACAACTGGAGGTGAAGTTTTTGCCTTGTGGGGAGAGTGATAGAGTGTGTGAAAGGAGGTCCGATTGGTCTTAATTTTATTTATACACTTGCATGTTGACGGAATTGGGCATGAGACTTCCATTTTTTGACTTCATATGTGAAATTTTGTCTCATGTTGAACTGTGCGCTGACGCAGTTACATCCTAACGCCTTGGCCTTTGTGCAAGCTTTTGAGTGTTTGATGGAATACTTGGAGTATTACCTGTCGTTAGGGTTATTCTTTTCTTTATTTTAGGCGAATGATTGAGGAGTGTTTTTGACAGCTATCGCAACGTTTGACTTTGTTGATGCAGTCTTGTTTCATCGTTGGCCAGTAATACCCTGCCCTGGCTATCTTTGATGTTAGACTCATCCCGCCGATGTGATTGCCGCACACCCCATCATGGACTTCAGTCATGACGAGGTCGCTTTTATCTTTCCCCAAACAACGCAAAAGTGGTTGTGAGAACCCTCTTTTATATAATTCGTCTCCCAGCATTGTAAATGAAGCTGCTCATCTTTTGAATATTGCCGGGTTTGTTGTTCCAGCTGGTATGTTTCCTGTTTGTATATATTGCTTCTATGATTCTCTCTAATCCTGGACCTATGAAATGGGAAAAACAGCTTTGTTGCTGAAGCTGGGTTCAGCAAGGGTGAGTTGACAAAAAATAGATTCATTCATTCATTTTCTGGTTGTAGCTAATTTTGATAATGCATAAGCTCGGGTGTTATGTTCCCGAGTTATATGTGTTATTTGAAATGAAATAAACTGAGAGATGAGGTATTTTACCATTGTAAATTATTTTTCAAGTAACTGTTCTCGGACTTGAAAATGACCTGTTACCTGTTGGACGACCAATAATGAGTCGCAATATACCTATATGTGAGTGATGTTTAAAGACTGAGCCCGGCGAGTAATGCTTCGTACTCTTCCTGTTATTACTTGTTGGGAAAGAGAACCGGATTGACTGTTCGGTATGTAAGTCATGTTGGTTGGTGAGTAGTACCCCTGCTCTTAATCCTTCTGTGTTGGCCGCCCCGTCAACATACAGGTGCCAGACGCCGATCTGTTCTACTTGTGTTGCTAGTTCGACTATAAAGTCGGCTAAAAATTGCACTTTCATGGTGGTCCAAGGTTCATAATTAATATCAAACTTAGATAGCTCGACTGACCATTTTACCAATCGTCCAGATACCTCAGGTCTTGTTAGGATTTGCCTTAAAGGTTGGTTTCTTTTGACAATGATGGTGTTGTTGTGAAAATAATGTCTTAGCCTTCGTGCTGTGATGACTAGTGCATATGCTAGTTTTTCCATAGGTGAATATCTTAGCTCGGCATTTTGCAAAGACTTGCTAACGAAGTACACCGCTTCTTGTTTATTCTGTATTTCTGTGACTAAAACAGAACTGATGGCATTACTAGAAACTGATAAATAGACTAATAAAGGCGTACCTTGGGGTCGGATTTAAATCGGCATTTTGCATTGTTTTCGCAGTATATTGAAAAAGTGGTGAGAATGACTAGAAATAGCAGGCAAAAACCTGGATAGTTTGACCAATCTACCGTTAAGTTGTTGCATCTCCTTTATTGTTTGTGGACTTCACATGTTTATTATAGCCTGACATTTTTCGGGATTTGCTTCGATGCCTCTGAAGGTGAGCATAAAACCCAAAAATTTTCTTCCTTGAACACCGAATGCACATTTTTCAGGATTGAGTCTCATGTTATGCTGTCGTAGCTGATCAAAGATTTCTTTGAGGTCCGCTTTGTGACTTTGACACTGCTTTGTCTTTACCACCATATCATCAACTTAAACTTCAACGTTCCTTCCGATTTTTTTAGCAAAAATTTTATCCATTAATTGCTGATAAGTAGCACCTGCATTCTTTAGGCCAAAAGGCATTACCTTGTAATAATAATTGCCATATTCAGTTATTAAAGTTGTTTTATCCTCGTCTTTGGGGTGCATTAGAATCTGATTATAGCCAGAGTACACATCTAAGAAGCTTAAAAGGCCGAAACCTGAAGCATTATCTACTAGTTTGTTAATACACGAGAGGGGATAGACATCTTTTGAGCATGCTTTGATTAAATTTGTAAAGTCTACACACATTCGCCACTTACCTGAGGCTTTTCTTACCATGATCACATTAGACAACCATGTGGTAAAGCGTAATTCTAGGATGAAATCTGCTGCTAGAAGCTTTTGGGTTTCTTTCAGACAAGCCGCTTTCCTTTCCTCGCCCATGTTCCGTTTCTTTTGAGCTATAGGTTGGACGGTTGGATCAATTTTCAATTTGTGGCATATGAAGTTTTCAATGTCTGGCATGTCTGCAAGGGTCCAAGCAAAGAGATCCATGTTTTGTCGGAGTATATTGATGATTTGCTCCTTATCATCCGCAGACAGAGAACAACCTATGTAAGTAAATCAATTACCATTGTCGTCGAAAATTACCTTTTCGAGGTCGTCCCCTGGGGAAGGCCTTTCTTTAAAATCCTCTCTTGGATCAAGTTCGGCTGTGTTCGAAATGTCGATGATGTTGTATATAGCTTGTGAAGGTTCAGTCTTTGGTGGTTGCACCGGTTTGGCTTTCAAGCTCGTGTTGTAATAGTGTCTTGCCTCCCCTTGATAAGAATGAATAGTTGCTACCTAGTTACCCTGCACATGAAACTTAACACACAAGTGAACAGTAGAAACTATTGAACCAAAAGAATTTAAGGAAGGTCTATCGAGAATGATATTAGAAGGGCTAATGCAGTCGACCACTAAGAATTGAACATCCATTGTTTTAGATAATAGGTGTTCTCCTAGTGTCACCTTTATCCCCAGGGGTCCGAGGACGGGTACCCATTCTCGGGGGAGAAGCCCACCGGCTCCCCCGAGGAAGGTTACATTGCTTTTTCACTTAGCTTCATTTTCTGGAATATGTAATAGAATAACATGTCGACACTACTTCCTGGGTCAAGGAGGACCTTCCTTACTAAAAGGTCCCCTGCCTGAATTGAAATGACAATTGGGTCATCTAAATTTGTTGCCTTTGCTTGGTAATCGGAGTGCTCAAAGGTGATTGTGGACGTGGATGATTGTGGTGCTACTTCTGCTGGCATCCCTTCTACCACTAGCATTGCTCAGTAGATTCTTTTCCTTGCTGAGCTTGTGAGTCCCCCCTGAGAACCCTCCAGAGATGCAGTTGATTGCTCCTCTTGTTGGGGGTGGTTGGTATTTTGACTTTTTGTGTGTGCTCGGGACATTTTCTGATTGTGTGCCATTTGCCTTTGACTGTCCTTGTTGTATGCGGCCATCTACATACTTATCCAAAAGACCTTGTCTGACTAATCTTTTCAGGAGATCTCTAGCAATGATGCATTCATCGGTAGTGTGGCCAAACTTTTGGTGAAAAGCACAATGTTTAGATTTGTCCACGTATTTCTGATCTTGGTATGATCTGGCCCTGCTTGGTGGTTTGATAATTTTAGCATTGAGTATTTTTTCTATGATGTCTTTCCTCTTGGTATTAAATTGAGTGTACACATCGAAATTAGCTCAAAGGGCTTCTTAATATATTTGCTTTGTGGTTTGGGTTATTTTTCCTCTTCTCGGCGAGGTTGTTGATGTTTTCCTAGACGCCAAGCTTCTCGAAGTTCCTCGATTTCCATTTGTCCTATAACTTTTTCTCAAAATTTTGCTAGTGTTTTTGGTTTAGTCAGGGCTATGGTCTCTTGAAACTTTCCTGGTCGAAGGCCGCTCTTGAGCGCGTGCAAGTGGACGTCTGGGCTAAGATTAGGAATTTCCATAGTCACCTTTGCAAATTACGTCATGTAATCCTTGAGGCTCTCGTGTTGTCCCTGTTTAATGGTACTAAGGTAGTCTGAGCCGTGAACATATATTTTAGAGGCCGCGAAATGATTGGTGAAGGATTCTGCTAGATCCTCGAAGCAAGAGATTAAATCTGCAGGTAACTTAGAAAACCACAATAAAGCAATACCATTTAAAAAGGTCGGAAAAGATCAGCAAAGTATAGGATCGAAAGCACCGTTAAAGAACATCATAGATTGGAACTTGGTGATATGAATGTTGGGGTCTCCCAAGTCTTCATATAGCTTCAGCGTGGTGGGCAACACATGGCATCGAAAATTTCATTATATTCTCCGAGAAGGGGTTAGATATCGTCTTCTTTTCTTTTGGGGGAGTCACCTCCTTCGGGTCTCATGATTGTACGCTATTATTGCATTTGGGATCTCCAGTATTGTTCTTTCCGTTCCTTTTCTAAGCTAGTAGTTCGGTCATCTTTTGAACCTCGGCCTGACTTTCTGCGTTTCGTGCCATCAGCTTGGATGGAGTTAATTCTGGGATTCTATTGTCAGACATACTAAAATGATCCTGTAAAATAATGCTCAGAGATAAAAATAAAAAAGTGAAATTTAGTGGGGTCAATTTACTCGGCCCACGGTGAGCGCCAAAATGTTCTGAGTTGACTAGTGACTTAGCCGAGGTATAGTCCAAACTTCTTGAGCGGACTGTATTTTCGGCATCGCTTATCTTTCCTTTCTGCTCGGTGAGAACTTTGATCCGTCGAAAATTCTGCAGAAAACACTCCGACGCTTAAGTCAGTAGAGTTTCCAGAAATAAAAAGCTCTTTTCTTTTCTTATTCTTTTGATATTGTTCTATTCGCCGTATCTTATTTAGTTGGTGTCTTTATTTTTTATAAACGACAGAATTTACTACCTTGTAACGGCTTTAAAATTAATGACCTCTGTTATTCAGATGGTTATGTATGTTTTGAATTTTGAATATTAAGTTCGAAGTTATCGTATTTACTCAGATCTCGGTCCATGAAACATTATCGATGTTTTCTTTCTTTCTAATATATGCTCGTTTGTTTCTTATAAAAATTGTAATTTAATATTAAGTGAATTGTTATAATATATATTTTTTTTGAAACTATTGTATTAATTTTTTTTTGTTGTCTACGGTATCTCCTAACTCAACAGGTTAAGGATTAATTTGTCGTGGATCTGAGCTTTATTTAAGGATTTATCGTTGGTCAATGAGTTGTTATATACACAAAGTGAAATTCAAACACCCAACACTTATTTAAGCAGACAAATAAAGTGACCATTAGACCAACTCAAGTTGATTTGTATTAGAATCTTTTAAAAATCAGAATAGTGGTATACTCTAAAAAGAAAAAGACTTGTAGCGCCTAAGGTGATAGGCAACTAGAGAGACTACCCAAAATAAATCCTATCCATTTGAGAATGCTTCATCACTTTAGGCTAACTGCTATTTTTCAATAATTTTTCTGTCTTAGATATATATGAGCATATATCTCATTTTCGCCATCAACATCACCATCGTCATCATCATTCTATCTTCTATGCACATGATGTTAAATTTTAAATCCTAAGCATTACACAAAATTGTACTAGCTTAACTAAAAATTGAGTTTAAATTTTGATTAGATCATAAAACTGTGTCCATTATATATAAAATTAGTTGCACTTGAATAGAGAAAAATAGTATTGCAGACGATGACCCCAGTGGTTGGTCTCCTTCAATATTCATATGTCCACAACACTTTCCTTTCTTTCTAATCCACAATCAAAGATGAGTCACATGCTTCACTTCAATTCATTCATTCATGCCACTCCAACTTTACTTGTCCAACTTAGAAGCAACTTTCCAAATGTAGGATCTAACACATATTAACACATGCAATAATGCTGATTCCACATGCAAAGCTCAGATCATCACACTCAATTCTCATTCTTCAATGCTATCATTTTAAATCATACTATTATACCAGCAACCACACATTTTTTTTTGTTGCAAACTGTAGAACCTAGCTAGCTCCCTTCCAACCAACTTAGTTGTTCTAGCTAGCGGTTAACTCCCTAATATAATATTTAAGTAAGAATTAAGAGTTTGAATTATGTTCTGAGTATACAGTAATTATTGGCCAATAATAAATTTTTAAATAGAATTTTAATTTGCGATAAATTAGTCTTTAAAACCTACTGGACAAAGAGATCCTGTAAAAAAAAAAAGCTAGTTACTTTCCGTACCCATTATATATCTACGTGTCAATAAGCTAACTTGGACTTGAAAACTTTTTTTTTTTAACGTGTAATTTCATCAATCAAGCACCAAAGTACACACCAAAATGCGTAGTTTTATTATCAAATGTACTGCTATACTATTGTATATATCTACTACTATACTTGCATTTTTAACCTATTTCTAACACAAATGGATAATGATATTTGGACAAGCTTTTAAGTTTTTCAAATAAACATACCTATTTCCCATGTTATTATACTGATGGAGTCTATTTGGCAACATTTGAAAAATATTGCAGAAATGAAAATTACATTTTTTTTTAAATTCAAAATGTTTTTACTAATAAATAGCGTAAATTAATTTTAATAACATTTTAAAATATTATCTAAATTATATATACCTATTCAGTGACGGATCCAGAAAATTTATGTTGAGAGGCAAAAATAATACACATTACTATCAAAAGATATATTAATTCAAATTTAAAAAAAAAATAAATAAAAGTGCACATTAATTATTCGAATACAAAAAAAATAAAAAATAACATTAGCTGCTAACTTTTTTTTCTTCAAATTTTAAAAGTACTTCTCTTCTTGTTTTCATATTTTATAAACATTGAATAATTGTTTCATTATCAACTTGATTGAATGTCTCTCTCTATATATGTAACCAAACAATCATTTCTATTTTAAAATATTTTTCTATTACTATTTATAAAAATAAAAATATATATACTAAATTAATAAATTGATCAATTAACTTTAAAAATTTATATACAACATAATTACATATAATAAAATAGAACAAAAGATAAACAAATAAATAATAAGGATCACTAAATTGAGAATAAAATAAAAGATATAAATTTATGAAGAGAATAAAAAATTATATTAATACCAAAACTATAATTGCTTGAATTAAAATTTGAAATTGAAAATATTAAAAAGAGAAATAATGAAATTAAAAGATACATAGAGTCATAGACAGGTATATAAAAAAAATAGAGAACTTAAAATCTACCTTTTGATGAAGAGAAGATAACTATTAAACAAAGAATAGAAAAAGAAGGTTGAAAATATAAAACTAAAAAGAAGGTTTAAAAGAATAAAGGAGTAGTAACAGTTGAGATTTGAGAATAAAAAAATATTAAATTTAATTAGGTTAATTAATAATTAAAATAATAAAAAAATAAAATAAGTTTAAGATT
>NC_029790.2:125265684-125276655 GCF_000816755.2 Arachis ipaensis
CTGTACCTATTATGTTTCACTACTATATTACAAAGACAAAAATGTGTGGATGAAAAGTGATTTTTGTTTATTTGACAAATCCCAATGTTTGTTAAAAGAAGAAAAAAACACTTTTGTTGTAAAATAACTAAATAAATAAATAAGGAAGATATAATATAAAATAAAGAAGTGTAAATAGAAGATTCTAGCATTAATATAATTAGTTCAATAAAAATTATTCATATATTTATATGTAGTAATAAAAGAGAGAGAGAAACTATGTATAAAGAGAGAGTGATATTTTATTGCTTCTGTGTGTGTTGTACGTAAGACTATGAAGCCTTATTTATAGCTGTACAAATTCAACCTCTATTAAAGATTGGTCTTCAAATTTCTCTCTTGAAAACTTCAGCCTTGTGGGAAAATGGACATCCACCTAGGCTATCTTATCACAACACTCCCCCTTGGATGACCATTTAGGATTATTGTCTCGTTAAAACCTTACTAAAGAAAAACCCAGTGGGAAAAAAATCTTAGTGAAGGAAAAAGAGTACAATATCTTTTAGTGATAGGGACTGCCTCATTAAAAACCTTGTCAAGAAAAACTCCATAGGAAAAACCTGACCAAGGAAAAAAGAGTACAGTCTCCCCCTCTTGCCGATATTATTTAATGTCTCGAAATCGGCGCATCTCAATCTCATGTACCAGTCTTTCAAAGGAGGATTTTGGGAGTGACTTTGTGAATAAATCTGCTAGATTGTCACTTGAACGGATCTGTTGGACATCAATTGTCCCTTGATTTTGAAGATCATGAGTGAAGAAGAATTTGGGAGAAATATGCTTTGTTCTATCACCTTTGATATATCCGCCTTTAAGTTGAGCAATACATGCTGTATTATCTTCAAACAGGACAGTTGGAGCTATCTTCTGATCAATCAGTCCACATGATGACAGAATATATTGAATCAGGCTCCTCAGCCAAAAACACTCGCGACTAGCTTCATGAATTGCTAGTATTTCAGCATGATTAGAGGAGGTTGCTGCTATTGTCTGTTTCGTGGACCTCCATGATATAGCTGTACCACCATATGTGAATAGGTATCCTGTTTGAGATCTCCCTTTATGTGGATCAGAAAATTATCCAGCATCTGCATAGCCAACTAATTGTGACTTGGATTCATAGGGATAAAATAATCTCATATCAACCGTTCCCTGAAGATATTGAAATATTTGTTTGATTCCACTCCAATGTCTTCTGGTTGGAGAGGAACTATACATTGCTAGTAAATTCACCGCGAATGATATGCCAGGTCGCGTATTATTAGCAAAATACATTAGCGCTCCAATGGCACTAAGATATGGTACTTCAGGACCAAGGATATCTTCATTTTCTTCTTTAGGACGGAATTGATCCTTTTCCACATCTAAAGACCTTATGATCATTGGGGTACTTAATGGATGTGACTTATCCATATAAAATCTCTTCAAGATCCCATTTTTTATATACTCGATTTCATCATTTTCACAATTTTCAGGTACCTGAACGTCTTCTGGCGTTAAAACTATATTAGAATTTTGGACAACTGCAGGTGTCTTTACAATGTCTTTTTCAGTAGGAATAGTATTTACCTCTTTTCTCTTTCGAGGATTTTTATCTTTGGAACCGACAGGCCTGCCACGCTTCTGGCGTGTATTTGCTTCAGTGGTTATTTGTCCTACTGGGACATCAATTCGAATTGGGACATTTTTCGCCCTGCCACGCTTCTGGCGTGAGTTTGCTTCAGCGGCTACTTGTCCTACTGGGACATCAATTCGAATTGGGACATTTTTCGCTGGTATATAAGATTTGGTTATCCTCTTTGTATCAAAAAATGTATTAGGCAATTCATTTGCTATTCTTTGCAAATGTATAATCTTTTGAATTTCTAGTTCACATTGCCCTGATCGAGGATCTAAATGCATCAATGATGATGCATTCCAATTAAGTTCCTTTTCAGAAAGCTTATTCTCTCCCCCTAATGTTGGAAATTTTGATTCATCAAAATGACAATCCGCAAACCGGGCTTTAAACACATCTCCAGTTTGTATCTCAAGATACCTCACTATAGAGGGAGAATCATATCCATTAACTTCCCTTGAGAACATGCAGCACAACAAAATTCACTAGATTTAAGAATCTTCTGGTTCTTTAGTGAATGTTCATGAGAGTTTTCAATAATTCTCCTCATCATGGTTGTTCCCGGATGACCCAATCTATCATGCCAAGTTATGAATTCATTTGGGCTAGTAAACTTCTGGTTTACAATGGCATGTATTCAATTGTACTAATCTTGGTATAATACAATCCAGATGAAAGTGAGGGTAATTTTTCTAATATAACTTTCTTATTTGAATCATGAGTTGTGATACATAAATACTCATGATTTTCCTCATTCATTGTTTCAATATGATATCCATTTCGGCGAATATCTTTGAAACTCAACAAGTTCCTCAAGGACTTGGTAGATAATAGTGCATTATTTATTATAAATTTTGTTCCTCCAGGAAACAAAATTATAGCTCTTCCGGAGCCTTCTATCACATTGCCTGAGCCAATAATAGTATTAACATATTCTTCTTTTGGCACAAGATGGGTAAAATATATATCACTTTTAAGAATAGTGTGCGAACTTGCACTATTCGCAAGACAAATATCTTCAGAATATGTCCTTGCCATTTTTCTTCAAAAACAAATAATAATTATAAAATGAGTAGAGGTACATGCACAGTCAAATTATTCACATGAATACTTAACAAACACATACACATATCAAACTATTCCATCATTGATCAAATAGCCAATATTAGCTTCAGAATCCTTAAAGATATTAGATACATCATAATGAGTGGTGGAATTTTCATCATTTGAAACAAAATTTGTTTCCTTTTCTTTGTCATCCCTTTTCAATGATGCTTGATAAAGATCAACTAGGTGCCTTGGGGTACGACAGATACGTGACCAATGGCCCTTTCCACCACAACGGAAGCATTTATCCTCAATTGATATACTTTGCCCATTATTTCTTTCTTTATCCCACTTCTGGTGAGATTTTTCTTGTGAACATAATTTTTTTTTCCTTCCATAATTTTCTTGTTATCAAAATCTTGCCATTTACCTCTTCTGGGGTTATAATTTGTCGCATTTGCTTCAGGAAATGGGGCGGCGCCATCTGGGCGCGCTTCATGATTTCTTAAGAGCAACTCATTGTTGCGTTCAGCAACAAGAAAGCAAGAAATTAGCTCAAAATATTTTTTAAATTATTTTTCTCGATTGCTACTGTAGGAGCACATTCGAGGCATGGAAGGTTGATAAAGTTTTCTCTAACATATCGGGCTTGAAGAGGTATCACCGTCTTTTGATGATTGTACCTTTCTTCAAGGTCTTTCCACAGATCTGCAGGATCTTTTAATGTGGGATATTCATTTTTCAATTATACGTCAACATGATGACGAAGAAAAATCATGGCTTTGGCTTTATCCTTCTGAGATGCATTATATTTCAGCCTTAATGGTATCTTCAAGATCCATTGAATCAAGATGGATTTCAGCATCTAATATTCATAATAAATAATTGTTTCCAGATATATCAAGAGCATTATATTCAAGATGAAAGGGTTTCAACATAATAAAAATTTGTTACCTGGAGTCTTCCTAAAATTTGATCAGAGTCTCGTGCTGATAACGTGTTGTAAAACAACTAAATAAATAAATAAGGAAGATATAATATAAAATAAAGAAGTGTTGATAGAAGACTCTAGCATTAATATAATTAGCTCAATAAAAATTATTCATATATTTATATGTAGTAATAAAAGAGAGAGAGAGAAACTATGTATAAAGAGAGAGTGATATTTTATTGCTTCTGTGTGTGTTGTACGTAAGGCTATGAAACCTTATTTATAGCTGTACAAATTCAACCTTTATTAAAGATTGGTCTTTAAATTTCTCTTTTGAAAACTTCAGCCTTGTGGGAAAATGGGCATCCACCTAGGCTATCTTATCACAACAACTTTTTTATTTTCTACGATATTTTTTGATTGAACCGACTAAAAATTAATTTATCATAGATTTAAGTTTTATTTAAAAATTATCATTGACTAATGAGTTACTCTATATATAGGGTAAAATTTAAATTTTTAATATTTATTTAAATAAACGAATAAACTTAATCATTTCACTAACCTAAATTAATTAAAAAAAATCCTTTTTTTTTTACAATTCTCAGTTTAATTTGTACAAATATTTACGAAACAAATTAAAGATAGCAACATAATTAATCATCAGCATCAAATAGATCTAGCTTTAATTTCTGATAATATTTGGTCTTTTAACTCAACTTGATCATATTAATATAAGCACCAAAAAAACTAGAGAACATATATTTATAACATCAACATCATGATGACACTTATTATGTTAGCTTAGACTATTAATTGTTTAGCAGTTCTCCCTCAGATATACGTATATATTTTTCACTACATGTTATATATCATCTTAAGTTGCGTGGATTGGACATGTAGTATGGCATTGTATATATACACACGCGTGTTGTATCGATGTTATCTTAGTATAGAAGATATCTATGCGTTAATATGGATTCTAAGGATTACATAAAAAATAAAATGGTATAAATTTAAATTCTTAAAAGTTGTTAGCAAAATTATATAAAAATTGTTGAGATTGAGTTAATCTAATTTTATATATATATATATATTCTAACATCTCCCCTCAAACTCAAGTGACAACTTGAGTTTGAAATTTATTTAAAACCACAAAATAAAAAAAAACTGCATAAACTAATAGAAACGGGTACAGACGGAACTGTCGGAAAGAAGCGCAGACAGAACTGCCACAAGGAAACGCAGACGCTGCAAGGAATGCACAAACGAAGCTGCCGTAAGAAAGCGCAGACAAAATTGCAGCAATAAAAGCGCAAACGAAGCTGTCGCAAGAAAAGCGCAGACGAAGCTACCGCAAGAAAAGCGTAGACGAAACTGTCGCAAAGATGGCGAACTGTCTGAAAACTGCTGAAAAGTGGTAAAACTGTGAAGAGATGGTAAAATACCGGAGGATGATGAAAAATATTTACTTTCTCTATGAGAATAGGTAAGCAGCAAATGACAGTAACGTTTGATTCATTAAACTTGAAAAGACACAAGACGAAAATGATAGACTAATTGGTGAGGTAAAAAAAATCAAAGGAGTGACAAAAAGTAAAAAAAAAATGACATAGAAGAAAAGTGTAAAGATTACGATGATTTCACCAGAAGAAAACAACATATCCTCTTCAAGAAGGATACCATGGCTCTGATACCATGTTAGAAAGGATAAGAGAGAGCAACAGAAAAAGAATTTGTGTCTATTCAAGTTGTCGAAAATGATACAATATAAAAAGGTATTTATAGGTGCTAAGAGCATCAAAATAATAAAGACATAATATCTTATAATAAATATTTAGATATGTTAAATAATTATAATAAATACTAATTTATCTTAATATGTTCTAACATCTCCCCTCAAACTCAAGTGACAACTTGAGTTTGAAATTTATTTAAAACCACAAAATAAAAAAAAACTGCATAAACTAATAGAAACGGGTACAGACGGAACTGTCGGAAAGAAGCGCAGACAGAACTGCCACAAGGAAACGCAGACGCTGCAAGGAATGCACAAACGAAGCTGCCGTAAGAAAGCGCAGACAAAATTGCAGCAATAAAAGCGCAAACGAAGCTGTCGCAAGAAAAGCGCAGACGAAGCTACCGCAAGAAAAGCGTAGACGAAACTGTCGCAAAGATGGCGAACTGTCTGAAAACTGCTGAAAAGTGGTAAAACTGTGAAGAGATGGTAAAATACCGGAGGATGATGAAAAATATTTACTTTCTCTATGAGAATAGGTAAGCAGCAAATGACAGTAACGTTTGATTCATTAAACTTGAAAAGACACAAGACGAAAATGATAGACTAATTGGTGAGGTAAAAAAAATCAAAGGAGTGACAAAAAGTAAAAAAAAAATGACATAGAAGAAAAGTGTAAAGATTACGATGATTTCACCAGAAGAAAACAACATATCCTCTTCAAGAAGGATACCATGGCTCTGATACCATGTTAGAAAGGATAAGAGAGAGCAACAGAAAAAGAATTTGTGTCTATTCAAGTTGTCGAAAATGATACAATATAAAAAGGTATTTATAGGTGCTAAGAGCATCAAAATAATAAAGACATAATATCTTATAATAAATATTTAGATATGTTAAATAATTCTAATGAATACTAATTAATCTTAATATATTATAACGGGATCTGAATAACATTCACTACAACAATTCCAGCAGATAGCGGCGAAAATTTTGCGGCCGCAAAATGACAAACTACGGCGCATATCGCGGCGGTTAGGGGTGGGGCTACAATCAGCCTTGTATTTAGCGATGGTTTTCCTAGAACCACCGCTATATGTACCGTTGGGTGAATTATCGTTTTACATTTTGCGGCGGTTTTCTTCCAAACGCCGCAAAATGTGTATAACCACATATTTCAATGTTTTCTTTAGTAATAACCATGTGGGTATAATCTAGTTATTAACACTACTACTTTAAGCTACATAAGTTTAAATCATTGTTACTTAAACTCGTAACACTTTTTCTAGATTCGTTTTACGTAAAAAATTTCACAAGTTAAATAAGCTATATATGTTAACTCATGTGAACAAATTTACCAATAAGATTTTTTTGTTTACTTTATTGTCATTTAAATTTGCATTCAAACATAAATGTAAAATAAGAAAATAAAGTCATAGTCTGAATTTATAAAGTTAAAATAAAGTTCTAACGAGCATAAACTAAAGTTACTCCTCTTTGAAGTTATGCCTTACTAAACCTAAATAAAAAAACTCTAAAAGTAGATAAACATGTAAAATTGCAACCCAAATCATTAAATTAAGGGAATCAACGTAACTCTTATAATAAAAGATCAAAATTTCTCTTCAACATTGTATTGACCTGGCGAAAAATACTCTGTCAAGAATCTATGGGCTTTACGTTTTACAGGATCTGATATTTTATCTCCATACCATGGCTTTTTATTCAGATTAAAGCACATTTTCTTAACATGTATATCATTTTCTCTTTGTTGGTTATCAGCAGTATCAGGTGAACCTCAATTAACATAAATGAATCAAAATTAGTTTATTTTTGAACAAACAGTAAAAAAGACTCAATCATCAACAAAAACACATACAATTTATTTCTGGATCCAAATGAACTTGAATTAAACTAAGAAATGAACCGAAATTACTTAAGGAATAAAAAGTTTGGTCAATACTTATCAGCAGCATCAAGTGATCAAACTGCATGGATCTGCCAATTCTAACAGAGGAGATATCATCTAAATTGTCTTCTAAATCAGACTCTTCCCTATCTAGACTATCAGGAACTATTTCTCCAAAATATTCAGGTAATACTGAAAATATCAACATACATACCACAAAATAAGTATACCCAGAAGAAACTGAGAACTCCCAAGTCATTAGATACTGACTTAGAAAAAAACGGACGGCAATATGCCAAGACAATTTTAAAACTAAACGCAAATTATCGACAATTACCATTTTCTTTGTTGGTAGTTTGGGCAAATTTCTTAGACAGAAGCTCTGTAGCGAATGTTGTGCTTGTAGAGGATGATGCAAAGTCCTCAATTTTTATTTTTTCTGTTTCACTGTCATATTATGTTCACTAATGTTTTAAAAACATAACACTATTGGAATTGATTTTGAATATTAGATATCAAGATTATCAAAACTGCAACATTAAGAACAACAACAACTGCAGCATTAACGTAAACTAACTTTTGACGAAAAAAACCGTTCAAAGAAACGGAAAATCTGCTTTTACTCATGAAAATTCACAATACAATAAATACTTAACTGCAAATCGAAAATACACCAAGTTTTTTGTAACCAAAGAAAACAACGTACAATGTTGAGTTTATTTAACTTAGTTCATGACACAAAGATCCTTTTAAAATTACGTTAAAATTTTTCATATAAGCATCACGCAACATCATCGATATTCTCTGAAGCATTTTCTGTGGGGTCTTCTATATCATCCTCCCTTGTCAACTGTAAATCTCCAATGTCACCTTCCGCTGACATGTTCAACCCTGGCTGTGGAGAAAAACCAACTTCAGTTTTTTCATTCTCTTTTCTCATGTCATACAAATCTCGTGGTTTCACATGAACCACAATACTCCATTCCTTAGCTACTTCATCATCCAGATAGTATACAAGCTGAGCTTCTGAGGCCAATATGTACGGTTCATCTTCTTCTCGATCACCAGTGTGTATCGGACGAGAGAAATTAACATTGGTAAGGCCTAAATGGTCTTGTTTGATGCCTCTACTGGTAGTGGTATCAACCCAAACACATTTGAACAATACCACCGTGAAATGACAGCTATAATTCAATTCAACTATGTCTACAATTTTTCCGTAATACAGAACACTACCAACAGACACTCTATTATCACGCATGCTTACATAACTTCTTGTATTAAATGATACATATACTCTACTATTTCAGGTTTTCAACCCGTCTTCCTTTGTGATAGTTCTAAACTCGTACCTGTTAACGTTATACGCCCCAAAATGCCTTGCCTGAATCACGGGACCGCACGCAAGCAACTTCATTTCTTTCGAATGAAGCGTACTTTCCATTGGAACCTAGAACCACATAACATTCATGCTTTATATTAAAATCGGATTTCATAAAGTACTAATTCTAGGCTAAAAACACATTGGTCAGGTTAATACTCTATCAATCTCATGCTTGAACCACCGAGGAAATTCCGCATGCACAACACTGTCTATCTTAGCTTGCGACCTTGTCTGAGCCCGCAAGCTCTGCTTTTTCTTTTCCCTAAATGTACTTTATGAGAGAAAAGAAAATTAGTCCAACTAGTCACTGGGAGAAAAGAGTTATATTGGTGTTTTAAAAATACATGTGTATACTTACTCAACAAACGGAACCACGGTATCGCATTTGACTAGCACATGATGATGTGCTTGATATTTTTCTATTGGAGTGAGTTCGAAATGCGAAATAGCCCCTAATGCCTTTCCAATAGCTGGGATCATAGTTTTCTCGGAATTATGTGTAACATCAACGGGTTGATCATCAACTCGCCCTGGTCGGTTGATTCTAGTCTCAATATTATCCAAATATCTAGAACAGAAAGTCAAGATTTTCTCAGATAAATAGCCTTTTGCAATTGAGCCTTCTGATTGTGCCCTATTACGAACATATTTCTTTAAACGTACTAGATCCCTATAGTTTCACCGAATTTTCAATTAGGTCCCTATACTTTTTTTCTTTTCAATTGGGTCCTTGTACCTTATTTTTTTTTTAATTAAGTCCCTGCCGTCAGTGTACCGTTTCAGATAACAGAATATTCTTCATAAAAAAGGAATATTCTTGGCAATTAGCTGTAGAGGCATGGTGAAGTAATCTGAATTTTTCCCTAATACCCAAATAACCCCTCACATTTCATTCCTAAGAAAAAAAGAAACCCTAAGTTTCTCCTATCTTCTTCGTCTCCTGCCTTCGTCGACGGCGTGTGTGTCTGCCATCGACTGCAACAGTCGGTTGCTGGTGTATTCTTGGAAAATCTCAATATTTGACTAGGCATTGTTGTGATTGAAGAATTCAAAAATTATTTTCCTTAGTTTACCCTTTTCTTTTTCACTTAAACCGATTTCTTATGTAAGAAGGGTGACTAAGTTTTCACTTAAAACATTATTTCTAATCACAACCACAAACTAAAACGAAAGATATACCAAAGAAGATATGCAAAAATGTATAAAGAAAAATCCAACTAAAATATGGAATCTAACATCTAAAATATCTAAAGATATCCAAAAGCATCAAAATATCTAAAATCCAAAATAAGCAGTAAAGGTATCCAAAATGGCAAGAGTATCCAAAATAAACTCTAGATGCATCAAATATATACAAGAGCTATGCAAAGTAAGGTAACTCAGAAGGTAGCCAAAATGTTCACCGGTCCTCTAATGATGCTACCGGTGACCTCCCCACACTTAAGACCAAGCATCGTCCTCGATGCTAAACCGGAGGATCAGCGGAAGGTACAACGGTAGCTGCTGAATCAGTCTGAGGCTGTGGAACCGGCTCCTCATGGGTCTGTGGGATCTCTGTAGTGTTAGGAGCAGTTGGAGGTGCATCCCGCTGAAGTGGCTCATCCGCATCCTCCTCCTGATGATCCTGCTCATCGGAGGTCGGAGAGTCTGGAAGCGGAGGTAACTCAGCGCCAAGGGAGATGAGTGCCTGATCCATCCGATCCAGTCGGCGTCTGACATGGAGCCTCTCGCGCTCCAAGAACCGAAACAGACGCTGAACCAGTAGGTAAGTGGGCTCGGGTGCTGAAGGAGGTGGGGCTGCTGTCAAAGAAGATGGTATAGCTGCCTCGACTGCCGCTCTAGCTCGAGAACGGCGGCTAGTCGGGGGCCTCTCGTGCACCCACACACCCCAGGGAATAGTAACTTCCTTGTCGTCGTCATCTGGAGGTGGTGGTGTCACGTCATTGTCCTCCCACGGGACATCAGCCAGCTCAGCTAAGCTAGTAACCAGTGTCGGAAACGGTAACAAGCCGCGAATATGAGCTCTCCACATGCTATGCCTAATCAGTCGGGGAAAATATACTTCCTTCCCCTCCATGACACACCCAATCAAGACTAGCATATCCATGGGAACCTCTGAAAAGTGAGTGGTAGGGAAGACATAGTGGGCAAATATTTGTTGCCAAGTCCTAGCCTCCCTAGTCAGATATGCAAATAGCATGCCTTTGGGCTTTGTGTTGCTCGAATCCATTACCCAAGAAGCATCTGGTGTAACAATCACGCGCCTAAGCGCTTCATAGTTGAAAGTCATGGAGAGGAGAGCTAC
>NC_029790.2:125279662-125294451 GCF_000816755.2 Arachis ipaensis
AGCTACCTCTGCCTGCTGGTAGGCACAAGTCTCAGGAGTGCCAACTCTGCAGAGCAGTGCATCCCTCAAGGCATCCTCAGTGATCATAATCTCTCTACCCCTCAAGTATACTAAATCCAAGCTTGGTCGAAAGAAATTGCAGTAAAATTCCTTGACCCACGAGATGTTAATCCGTCCCAAGTCCCTATCGACGAAATCCAAGCCCAGCTCAGAAATACGGGCGTTTATGGCACGCCTCACATCATTGGGAAGATTCAGCTTCTTCTCAATATTCAGATTTTTCTTTGCATAACGGGAAAGGCGTAGCTCGCAGTAGAGATTTGGAAATTTGGTTGGATCAGTGGACGGGAGTAACTGATTTTCTTTCTCCTCCTCATTCAGCGGATTCCTCGCATAGTTAGCAGATGGTGGGGGTGTAGAGGTCTTGGAGCGCTTCCTTTTTTTGGAAGCAGTGGCGATAGCTTTTCCTTTATCCGACATCCTGAAAACATAGATAATATAACATTAGCCTATAGCCAAGTAGATACAAAACGCTCAAAGCAAAGCATATTCATGAAGTGAATAAAGGAAGAAGGTTTCTTGAAATGCAAGCAACAGAATACAAAATTCAAATCGAACTTCAAACCAAGAATGCAAACCATGTCTTGCACATTATTCATTAATTGAGCTCGGAAAGCACCATATCCAAAAGAACGACATAAAGAGTTAGGAGGAAAACCAAAAGGAGTTAGTTGGTTGAACGAGTTAGACTTAGAAATCAGTTTGAAAATTAGTGATATGGTAATTACTATCTCAATTTGAAATGAGTGAACAAAACAATGCTGTAAGCACGTTCACAATCATGAATTGCAACAAGTCATTGATGATGAAATATGATATTGCTAGAAAGCAACTAATATGAAACAAAACATCAATCAATGTGAAGGATCACTAGTAATGTATAACTTCCAGAGAACTACAAGCAATGGTCAATCGAAAAGCTTATTCAACCATGCAATGCATAGAAGCAAATCAACATGAATAACAAGCAGGAATATGGAAACATGACCAAAGAACTTGTTCCTGAGGAGTTTTCAAAAACCATGTAGGCAATAGAGCACTAATTGAACAGAATTCATCAACTAGGGCTGTTACATTCATCAAATAAGTTCAATATAAAAACTGTGGTTAATGAAAATCCGGCAGCATTTCAGCAGCAAATTGGCTAATCCCCAAAATTAAACGGTCGCACAAATTCCATACGGATTCATTAAGGAATCAGAAACACAGAAATCAGGTTTTGAATTCATGTGAATGGGCGAACAAGCCAGTAATGCAGCACAAACAGCAATGAAACAGAGCAACTCCACAGTGACAGGAAAGCAAACAATGCCTAAATCCACTACTCAGCCCAGATTCGCTAACCACCTAAATCAAACTAAACTAATTAACTAACCTAATTCTAACTACATTAACAAAAATAAGAAGAAGCAGGAAAGGGAAACAGAACAGGGGGGTATGGAACCTGGGGTGCTGAAAACTGAGCGGAGCAAAAGGGAAGGAAGGTGAAGCGGAGTGGTGAAAAGAAGAACTGGCCGGAGCAGCGCGGTTGAACTTGCGCCGGCGGCAGCGGCGGTCGCGGCGAGTGGCGCTGGGCGGCACTGGGACGCTGAGAGGCAGATGGGTAGAGACAGAGAGGAAGGGTGAGTGGAAGAGAGGGGGCGATGAAGGAAGAAGGGCGAGGCAATGATGGCGGCGGCGGTCGCGGCGAGTGGCGCTGGGCGGAGGTTGCTGGGAGTTGAGTGGTGGGAGAAGAGAAATGGAACGTTAGAGGGGAAGAAGTGTGGTGCGCGAATGCGCTAGGGTTCGCGTCTCTGGGGTAAGTGAAAATTCGAATCCGCGCGCGCGCGCACTGTGCGCGTTCGCGTGAGTGGAAGGAATGAAAGAATGGCGCGGAAGCGCCAGACGCGCAGGCGCGTATGTGAAGGAATCGGGATGGGCGCGGGCGCGCAAGGTGCGCATCGGCGCGGATGTGCTGGGCTGGAGGCTTAAAAGAGGCCCAGAGTTGGCACAACTCTCGGGTCCTTTGGCCCTGGGTGATGCTAATACGCATCGACGCGCACGCGCACTGTGCGCGTTCGCGTGAGCTGCTTAATCTTATTGGATGGGTGCGGAGGCGTGAAGTACGCCAACGCGTGAATCAGCGAAACAGAGAGGGGTGCGGACGCGTACAGCGTGCGTTCGCGTGAGTTGAGTTGAGCTGGGGGCTTAAAGTTGGCCCAGATCCAGCGCAACTCTCTGGATATTGGCCCAGAAGTTCTAGCAGCGGGTCGACGCGTACGCGGCAGATGCGCGTACGCGTGCGTTTCCTTATAGCTGTATGGACGCGCACGCACGTAGTGCACGTCAGCGTGGAAGGAATTGGGCTTGGGGCATAACGCCGGCCTAAGAGAGGCCCAACTCTCTGGAAAATGGGTGATGAGGCGTCCGCTCAGGGGCGCGTGTGCGTATGGTGTGCGCACGCGTCCTTCCCACCCTTCTTCTCTCTTTTTTTTTTTTTCAAGGAGAAAAATTATGCCCAGGAGCTCCCTAGACTACTTACAACTCTTTATTCAACCAACCATCATACAATTCACGGATGAGCGGTTGACATAAAGGTGATTGACTCATAGAATTCTCTTTACTCCACCAATGCTTCCTCCTAGATCCGTATAAAGTAATCCTTGTCCCAACATCATCCCTATACCTTGAGGCCTTGGCCTTGATAAGCTTAACACCTACTTTCCAACCACTACACAACTCATTTTTACTTTTAATTCCACAAAGAGTTCTAAGTTGACCATCATTTTCAATCAAACCATATTCAAGTGAGAGATTAAAGCTCAGGGATAGAGATTTTACCCACTTAAATGTTGTATTGGATGGTAATTTGGGGAGAGAGGCTTCCCCACACTTAAACCATGCAAGGTCCACTTTCTTGTGCTTTTGGAAGAGTTCTCCATGATGCTACATTCCCATGGACTTTCAACATCTCCGAGATCTTCAACCACTTCTCCCCTTTCTTCAATGATCATAGGCTTCTCCAATTGTTCCAACACAAAATTTGACTCCTCCTTCTCCACCGAATTTTCCAATTTCTCCTTCATGCTTTGCTCTTCTTTTGACTTTTCACGTGTGGTCACGGAAGTACCTTGAGTATTCAAGCATTGGTGGGCTAAAATGTGCACCACCTTGGTCAAATTGGTCACAAACTCAAGTGTATCCCGCTTCATGGCTTCTTGTCCTTGGAGTAACAAAGTGAGAGAATCGTCTATTGGGGCTTGTGGTGGGTAGGAAGGTTCGTCGTTTTGGAGAGAGAGAGTTCATAATAGGAAGGTGGTTCTTTTTGGTAAGGTTGTGGAGATTGTGTGTATTGAGGTGGTTCTTGGTAGTAATCTTGATAGGGTGGTGGTTCTAAGGGCTCTTGCTCATGATGGTCATAAGAATATGGTAGGGGTGGTTGGTTATATGAGGGGTAGGGATCATAGGAAGGTGCTTGGTATGGGAAGGCTTGTGAGAATGGTTGAGGTTCATGTTGAGGGTGAGAGTCATAGGCATATGGTGGCGGTGCTTGGAGGTCACAAGGTGATTCACCATAGCCATTGGATTGGTATGCATCATAGAATGACTCTTCTTCATAGTGCATTGGTGGAGGTTGTTGCCATGAAGATTGATCATATGCATATGGCTCCTCCCACCTTTGGTCATCCCATTCTTGATACACATCTTCATTATAGTCCTCATTTCCTACAACATGTTGATAACCAAACTCATAGCCAAGGTGAGAATTCATGATAGCAAGAAGAATCCTAATCCTAATTCTAGAGAGAAGTAAGAGCTTCTCTCTCTAAAACTCTAAACTAAAAGTGATTATTGGTTGAAAGTGATGATGATCCCCCTTCCCCTTAATCCTTCATCCTTTTATTTCTTTTCCTTAGCAATTTGGCGCCAAAAATGGGTTCAGAAAACCTCTCAAATCACCAGGCACGTGTTGCATTAATGAGGTCATGTGCCATCATCGGCGCGTGCACGCATGGTACGCGTGCGCGTCCTTGGCCTGTTTCGCAATGTGCGCGCAAGCGCCTTGTGCGCGTGCGCGTGCATGGCTCCGATTTTGCTTCTTTGACTTTTAATGCTTCTCTCCACTTGTATGCTTCCTTCCTTGCTTCCTTTGATCCATGCCTAGCCTATTTCATCCTGAGATTACTAACAAACACATCAAGGCATCTTATGGAATCAAAGAGGAAATAAAATTCATCAAAATAAGGCTTAAAAAGCATGTTTTTACACTTAATCACAAATACGGGAGAGATAACAAAATCATGCTAATTCCTAGGCTAAATGTGACAAAAGGTTATCAAGATGCTCTAAATTCAATACAAAACAAACCGTCAAATTGGGGTTTGTCAGTGTCCCCTTCGTCGCCTTCTCTCTGCGCTGGGCCCTTGTGCGTTGTTCTTCTCTGAGGTCTTCTCCACGATTTGTCCGGCCAAGGCGTCTTCCTTCCGTCGCGGTGAAGGCCCTCGCCTGGAGTCACCGTGCTGCATGTTACCGAGCCTCCGACCACGCCTCTGCTCCATCTCCCTGCAGTCGAAGTTTCTGCAAGTAAGTGACAAAGAAAAATCCTAATTTTTTCAGTGTTAAAAGTTGATATTTATGTTATTTTTTTCAAAAAAAAAATATGGCATTGTTTGATTGTTGTTGCTGTGATGGTGGTGCTTTAAATAGATTCTACTTCTATTTTTATTAAATAGATTTTTCTTTCAATGGGAGATTTATGAAAGTGTAATGTATGCTGATGGTTTCAACTTATGATAGTCTGAACCTTTTTTTCAAATTATGTGATTGAATGGAGCTTCTATGGCATTGGATGATGAATTTTGTTTATTCTTGAATGTTGATTGTTGTGGCTGTTCCGATGTTGCTTTAAATGGATTATGTTTCTGTTTTTAATACCTGTAGGGATGGGGGACTCGGATTTTACCATAGACATACACCATGGTGGCAAGTTTCATGATTTAGGGAACATGCTAGAATATTTGGGGGGAAAGGTGTTGGAAGATATGCATTATGAGCTCGATGAATGGAGTTTGCAAGAAATAGTTAGTGAGTTGCAAAAGTTAGGGTACAAAGGGAATGCCATGATCTGGTATTGTGAACCAGGTTGTCAATTGAGCTCGGGTCTCAGAGAGTTGATGAGTGATGGAGATGCCATGAGAATGGGTAGGTTATTAGTGTCGCAAACTGTTAAGCATTGCTCGGTGTATGTTGTTGATGGCTGTAGGGAAGGTAACGGTGTTGAGATATGTTCGAATGATAAGGACTATGTGCCAACTGAAGCTGAGTACAATGAGAGTGGTTTCGTAGAAGTAGAGGTTGAATGTGAATCAGAAGCGTCTAATGAGGAGGATAGATTTGATGACAGTGCAGATAATGGAGACCACGAGGATCATTTTGGATTTGACGTTGAAGATGGAAATGATGGTGGAGTTGGAAATGCTTTTGGGGGATTTGATGGCCCTTTAAATGAACATGACAATGCTCAAACTGGTGGTGTTGATGCTGCTGTGAATGACGCCGCCGTTAGGGATGATGTTGAGGTTGGAGAGATTTTCGAGGGTTATGAAACTGAAGATATTGATAGCTATGAGGGAGATTCGGATGATATGATTAAGAAGAGAAGATATCCTAAATACAATGAGGATGAGATGAATAGGGAATATGTGTTTAAGGTGGGATTGGAGTTCAAGTCACTTGGTCAGTTTAAGGATGCTATTAGGGAGCATGCTCTATTGAATGGAAGAGATATTAGGTATATCAAGAATGATAAGGTTAGATGTAGAGTGGGCTGTAGAGGAAAGAAAGGGAAGTGTAGGTGGATGGCGTTTGCATCCAAAGTTGGTGGTTCCGATTGCTTTCGGCTGAAGACCCTTAACGGAAAGCACACTTGTGGACGAGATTACAGCGATAGGCTTGCATCAAGTAGTTGGGTGTCTCAGAAGATTGTTACCAATATTAGTAGGGGGAGGAGATGAAGATTGCAACAGTAATTCAGACCATTCAGGATAAATACATGGCTAATATTTCAGTCACAAAGGCTTATTGGGTGAGGAGAAAGGCGAGGAAAGAAGTACATGGCAGGGCTATTCTACAATATGGCAAGCTCAGAGATTACTGTGTAGAGATTATGAGGACAAATCCCGGGTCTACTACTCAGATTTTGGTTGACAGGCCTTCAATTACACACCAGCCAAGGTTTATGAGGATGTACATGTGTTTAAATTCTGTCAAGCAAGGCTTTTTGGCTGGTTGCAGGCCTATCATAGGAGTAGATGGCTGCCACTTGAAGGGTGATCATGGTCAACAACTGTTGGTGGCTGTCGGAAGAGATCCAAACGATAACTATTTTTCAATTGTTGTTGCTGCTGTAGAGGCTGAGACTAGAGACAGTTGGGGTTGGTTTATAAACCTGTTATTGGATGATATTGGAGATATCAGTAGAAGGAAGTGGGTATTCATGTCCGACCAACAAAAAGTTAGCATTTGCTATTTAAATCTGTATTAACCTGCTGTGTAAATGGTTAAGCAATCCATTATTTTTAGTTACGTGATATATAAGACCCTTTGGCCACATATACTTTCCACAAGCTTAAGGAATTACTAGTCTTATTCTTGTAGTCATTAGGTGTGTGTTCCCGTGCACATTATTTGTTATAGAATGAATGCTAACAAAATTGAACCACAAATGAAGTGTATAGTTACATAGTAGTTAATGAAAGAATGAAACACAGAAGAATATTCATATCTATAGCCAGAATGGAAATCTTCTTTGACCCCAACATGATTGTATGGTGTTAACAAGTGGCTTTTGGTTTGGATTTTGGTCTTGCAAGTTGCAAGTGGATGACTTATTAAAACAGTTTTTTATTTTTCAGAAATTATCATTGGCCACACAATAAATATTGCTATTAAAATATATCTATAGTGTAGATCTCATTAGGCACTAGAATAATGCATGTCACTTTTCTTATCAAGTTTCTTTATTTGATTTTTGAGATTATTAAAATGTTCTGTCAGTAATCATGGTGGACCCTTAAATCATAGATGTACAAGTCTCATCTCTTTTGGATCGATTCATCATTTGATTATGACTAAATTTGAAAAGTTATTATTATGGGGAAAAACAAAAACAGTGATATAAGATTTACCTTTTTTTAATTTATTTATTAATTTATTTACTTTTAATATGATATGTTGCAGCTACTGAAAATTGAAATTTAGCTCATATGTTGCTGCCTTTTATAAGTGAATTATATATGATATGTTGCAGCTTTATAAAAAGTTATTATATATGATATGATGTAGCTATATAAATCTGAATTATATATGCTGTGCTACAGGGTTTGATGCAAGTTTTTCAAGAGATGATGCCGACGTTAGAGCATCGACTATGCTTGAGACATCTGTATGCGAATTGCAAGAAAGCATATGGAGGTGGGACTGTTTTGCGGGATCTAATTTTATCAATAGCTAAAGCTACATATGTCGAGGAATGGGAGAGGAGGATGACTCAACTAATGAACATCAACCGTCAATGCTATGAAAAGTTAGCATCATTGGATCCAAAGCTCTGGTGCAAGAGCCATTTCACGTTTCTTGCTAAGAGCGACATGTTGATGAATAACATATCTGAAGCTTTCAATGGTAGGACCTTGGAGGCAAGAGACAAGCCCATACTTATTATGTTCGAGTGGATTCGGTGTTATTGGATGTCTCAGTTTGCTGAAAAAAAGAAGAAGGCCGAAAAATATGAGGGTACAATCATGCCTAAACCCAAAAAGAGGCTTGATGTCATTGCTACGCGAGCTATGGAGTGGCAAGCAAGATGGGCTGGAGGACTAAAATACGAAGTTTCTTATAAGAACCGGATGATTGTTGAGAGGTTTGTGGTTAACTTGTTGGCTGGAACGTGTAGCTGCAGATTTTGGGGTTTATGTGGAATGCCCTGTCCGCATGCTTGTTGTGCTATATTCGAGAAAAAGGACAGTCCAGAAGATTATTGCAGCAACTTCTATAGCCAAGTAGCCTATGTTGCAACTTATGGTAACTTAGTTTCTCCAATCAATGGAAAAAATATGTGGCCGAAGGTTGAGTGTGACACCATCATACCTCTCATCTTTAGGGTGAAGCCAGGAAGACCACAGATGGTGAGGATCAGAGAACCTGATGAGAACCGTTCTCAGACAAAGCTAAGGAGGACGGGTTCATCTGTTACATGTAGCAACTGCGGCCAATATGGACATAATAGAAGGCATTGTCCCAATCCAATAGTGTCAGGTATCATGCAAATCTGAACCTACAAACTGTTGTTTTACTGTTTTAAATTCGAAATTATAGGGTATTTGAGGTGTCTAGTGGATTAAGTTGTGATTAGTATAACGTATGGTGTATGAAAATTTATTATGCTGTGTTATAAATTGTTGTGAATTGATTTGGATTGCAAACAGATTATGCTGCCTTATAAATAGACTATAAGATGATTATCAATTGATTATGCTGTGTTATAAATAAATTGTAAATGGATTATAAATTCATTGAAAAAAGAGCTGAATATTCATGTTGCAATCTGCTGTTTACTTGATTTCAGAACCTGGTGTTGCTGCTGCCGCCAACGGAGAAGATCTGAATGCTACTGACACTATGCCTACTGCTGCTGCTGTTGCTGATCCTGCAGCTGCTGTTGACACTGATCCTACTGCCGACAACAGATCCGGTGTGAATATCCGCAGATCTGAGTGAATAAGGCAAACATGGGTAGGCAGGGGAAGAGGAAGGGGCAGGGGAAGGGGTAGAGCTGCATCTTCACAACCACTCCCCACCACACCTGCATCTTCCTAACAGCTACCCGCCACACCTGCTGTTGCTGTCTCCACTCAACCACCTCCCATACTTGCAACTTCAGCTTCTCAGGCTCCAACTACATCCACCGGTGCAGTGGCTCCAACCACAGCCACCTCACAACAAGCCTTACCTCTTGAAGGGCCAGCCTCCCAGCCTCTCCTAGCTGTGGTAAGTGCAAAATCTCACCAAGCACCTAAAGAATCTTCTCAACCTTTACCAAAGACAAAGGTGTTTGGTGTAAAGAGAAGTGGGCGGCTGAAGTTAGGAGTGATGAAGCAAAAAGGAGCACCTAGTCTACATATAGACCTAAGTAATGACTGAAGTCTCTTTATATTTATAGTTAGGGTTGTTGGGGTTGCTGTTAAATAGTATATCTTGTGATGAATTGTGTCTATGTGGCCACTGTTTATTATGTGGATAGGACCACTATTTTGATATTTTGTAATCAGGTTGGACCACTTTTAATTGTTGCACTTCTTGGATCTTTATTTTGGCTTAGCTATATGTGGCATATTATATGACCACTTATGTTATGATATTTTGTGTAAGTATGATTTAGAGGAACACTTAATGAAAATATATGTAGCATATTTTCTGGCCACTTCTTGCTGCAAGTTGTTGTCAATTGTGAAAATTTAAATATTCACATTGATAAAGTTGCTTCCCAACTATCATTTGTTATACACACAAAATACATCAAAGTGCAAAATTGATTCAAACTAAACTTAATTAACTTTAATTGGATTGAAGCCATACAATCTCTTATATTACAACTTCATAGCACAGATAACTCTAAACTCTTGCAAACCACATTCCAATTATTAAGACTAGCAAAAACATAAATAGCATATATTGTATTTTACATTGAATTTTCATATTGTCATCCAACCTCCCAACTTGTTCTTGGAGAATATTCAACTCATCACATAATCTACCCACACAAGCATCTATTTCTTTGGCTTCAACAATTAATCTCTCCATCTCCACGTTTAGCAGAATTTTGTGTTCCAACAACTCCAACAGCAGCAGCAGACACGTTACTTCTTGCACCAACTTCATCAACCCACTCAAAAAAGTTTGCATCTTCTGTTAGGGCAAGAAATAAATCTTCTATTAGGATTCTTTGTTGTTCCTGAAATTTGAAGACTCAGAGTGTCACCACACAAACAGTTAACCCGCCTTTCCTTTTCCTTTGGCCACTCATTCTTTGCACCGTCATCAACCTCAATCCAATCAAAATCATCAATCCACTCAAAAAAGTTGCATTTTGGTATCTTCCCACAAGTAACATACCTCCTACCATGGTTAGAAACGGCTGAGAAACGGCGGATGGTTACTGCCTCTCCACAGAAACACAGATGTCTTCTTTCCTTCGAGTACGAGCTCCTGGAAACACAGCTTTCCGAAGAGAGAATGAACGAGGTTCCTTGACTATGAGCCATAAAGTTGGAGAATATGAAAACTGAAAATGGAAAAGGGAGAAGAAGAGAAACCTCAGATACTGCAACAAGAGTGTTTATAGGGAGAAGACAGGGGTAAATAAGTCATTCCACAACTCACTAACGTTTTTTTTAACGTCAAACGTTAAAGGGACTTAATTGAAAAAAAATAAGGTACAGGGACCCAATTGAAAAGAAAAAAAGTATAGGGACCTAATTGAAAATTCGGTGAAACTATAGGGACCTGCAGAATAATTAAACCTTAATTCAACTGATTGTATTAAAGGGGTTTATCAGCAAGCTAACCTTTCTATTGAATACATCCACCGATAATGTACTGGTCCACCAAGAGTTACCTCATCAACGAGATGCACCGTGATGTGAACCATAACAGTAAAGAAGGATGGAGGGAAAATCATTTCCATCTAACATAGGTTTGCACAACATGATTCTGAAAGTCAGCAAGCTGCATAGGGTTTATGGATTTCCCATAAAATTCTCGAAAAAATGATGACAAATTTACAATCACATTGGACACTGGACTCGGAAGTGCATTCTTCACCAAAATCGGAAGTAATTGTTCCATTAGAATATGACAGTCATGATTTTTCAACTCAGACAACTTACGCTGTCGTAAATCAACACAACGAACAACATTGCTAGAGTAACCATCTGGAAAGACCATATTCTGCAGAGTCTTCAGAAATACATCCCTCTGTGAATTTGAAATCGCAAATACAGCAGAAGGATATTTACCACCTTCGTCCGGCCACAATTTAGGCCTTATGCCCATGCATTGTAAATCTCTGCGAGCTTTAAGATTGTCTTTTGATTTGCCGCTATCGTTGAAGATAGTGAATACCCCATTGTCACAGACATTTTTCTCTACATGCATCACATCAAGGTTATCACGCAACATCTGATCCTTCCAGTATAGGAGGTAAAAGAAAACACTCTTCTTTTTCCAATGAGAGTCATCTTCATCCGCATCCTAACCATTGCGTCTTTTTTTTGGATGTCACATTTGAAATCTTCCCAAATGAAACGTGCACATTAGACTGTTGCCTCAATACATCTGTTCCGGATAACTTCTTCGGTGGATCTCTACCTTCGACTTGCTCGTCAAATCTATTACGGTCTAGTCTGTATTTGTGTCCCTGATTTAAAAAGCGGCGATGGCCCATGAAACACCATTTTTGACTGTCTTTCAGCCGATGAGGCTTAGCATCCAAGTTACACTAGGACAAGCTAACCCACTGTGTGTATTCCAACCAAATAGGTTTCCCAATCCTGAAAAGTCGCTAATATTCCACATTAGTGCCGCACACATCTTGAAAATGTTTCCCTCTTTGACATCATATGTTTCAACGCCATCCCATAATTGCTTCAACTCATCTACCAAAGGCTGCAAGTAAACGTCTATGTCGTTAGCTGGCATTTTTGGCCCAGGACTAAGTGTGGATAGAATAAAAGATGTCTGTTTCATGCAAAGGCAGGGCAGAAGATTATACGAAATAAGAATCACAGGCCAGATAGAATACTTTGTGCTCATATTCCCAAAAGGATTAAATCCAACGCTTGCCAAGGCTAGGCGAACATTGCGTGAATCTTTTGAAAAGTTATTATACTTTGCATCAAACTTTTTTCATGCTTCAACCTCCCTTGGATGCCTAAACAAACCATCGTTATTACGCGCCTCTTTATGCCACAACATGTCAATTGATGTCTTGCTGCACATGAATAACCATTGCAGTCGTGGTATGAGAGGAAAGTAACGAAGAGTCTTGGCTGCTATAGGTTTTCTATTTCTCTTCACAGGTACGTTGAGCCTAGCAATAGAGCCCTTTTTAGTCTTATGGTTCCATCTTGAAGACCCACAACGCTTGCACCTGGTCAAGTTTTCAGCATCACCTCGATACAACAGACAATCATTTGGACAAGCATCTATCTTGGTGTATTCAATACCTAACTTTCTTATTGTCTTTCTGGATTCATGTACTGTCTTTGGAAGTTTTGGTTGTTCGAATGCATCCCGTAGTAAGTCAAGAATCATGGTTATTGCCTTGTCACTCACACCGCATATACACTTAATATGATAAAACTTCACTAAGAATGATAATTTGGAGTACTTTGAGCATACGGGATATAACTTCTGCTCTTCATCGAACAGTAGATCGTTAAAATCCCACGTCGTGTGACTTGGACCTTCATATAAGTACAGCAACACGTCTTCATCATCTTCGGCATGTTCGATTGTTGTTGTGTCTTCACTCCCATGTTGAAGCGTGAAATTGAATGCCTCGTTGACCATTTGGTGCATTTGATTCACTTGGGATATCAGATTTTCATTTACTCGTCCCAATCCAGATCTCTCTTCAACCGGCTTCTCACCATGATGCAGCCAAATAGTATATCCAGGGGAAAATAGTCGTAACAACAGATGGTCGTATGCATCCTTTCTTGTTTGCATAAGTTGAAACTCACATTTAGGACATGGACACTTTATCATGCCATCAGAGGATGCATTCGCAAATGCAAAGTCTAAATAACTGTTCAATCCTTACCTATATTCCACACTATTCCGTGACTTTGAAATCCAGCTTTTATCAATATCTAATATATTATCAAAATATATCGAACTAATTAATAGTGATATACGAATTATGAGAAAAAACTTGTAAAAATTTTCATCCATCAGAATGATCCCAATTTAGTTTATTGCTTTAATTAAGTTTAGCGAATTGCAGTCATTATGAAATTTACATAGGTTTTACACAATATTTAAAATGTCTTTCCTTCACTTACTACTATTTTAATGGGAATAAATGTGACAAATAATATTTAAAAAAATACAACAACCAATAGTCTTATGAAATTTTTTTTATGTTTTTAACGTTGTTATTATTTAAAATTCTGTCGATGTACGTTAAATATTTAAATGTGTACCTAATGTTTATATTAAATATTTTGTTAATTCTATTTGTTTTACATAAATTGTTTTTTACATGTCATAATACTTGGTCGTATGTATTTTTATTTTAGGTTAAGTATTATTAATTAATAATTAAATTAAACTCCAATATATTTTAAATGTCCCACTATTCATGCACCTTGATTAAAATATCTTATATTACCTTGTAGAGAAATTAATGGTACTTATTTAGGGACGACATAATAAAATTCCTAAAACAACTGACGATTATAAAAGATTTTTAGGATTTTAATTTATATGTTTCATTTGTTTAAAAACTGCATATGATAAATGTTTGATATAGGTATTATTTGGACTCGCACTAATTGACTTGGTTTTAACTTAATAAAATTATTAAGTATTTGTCAATTAAGGTAATTTTATTAGGACTAATTTATTTAAATTTTTGTTAATATTTTTGGCTGTACTTTTTTATTTCCTCATTAGCTTTTTTTTAGGATTTTTTTAAAAATAAAATAAAAAAATAATTATTTTCCAAAACCCCATTTTTTAACTTTAATTTTCTAAATGCGATTTTTTTCTATATTTAGAGCAAGTACGGCACACCGCCGACGAATTTTATAATTTTTATAGAGTTCGCCTAACTCCCGACGAACTCCACTTCAAATTCTAAAAAAAATGGCTAACTCAAATTCTTAAACTTCACAATGGACAATAGCAACCATTAATTTGTTATTATCAAAAAATAATAAATAAATTTTTAATAAATGAAATAGACCAATAACAGTATTTCCAAAATAATAAATTTAACTTTTTTATCCATAAATACATACATCTTTTAAAATTAACGTATTATTAAAACTATTCTATTCATATTTCAAATTATAGTAATTAAATTCAAAACATAATATATCTATTTTTATTTTAGAAAAAACTATAATTTCAAATCAATAAATATTATTTTACAATCCGCCATTACCTAATTTAGAATACAAGATCTAAAATGGTATCATTTGAATTTTTCAAGTATTATTTTATTATATAAAATTATATATTTTCTAATTCTATACCATTTTTAAATATAATTTAACATATGATAAATAATATAAAACAATTATTATTCATCTCTATCATTATATATAACGTCTATTCCAATTAATTTGTTGGGTAAAGATTTAATTATTACTATATAACTTAAAAAATATAGTACCGCTTAAAGAAATGAAAATATAATAAAAATATGGCCCACAACACAATAAATACACTTACTAATAAAATAATAAAAAAAATAAAACCCAAAACCCCAGCACGTCCCCTTCCCCCAAAATCCCTTCCTTTCGTGCATTTGATTCAAATTTGGTCTCGTCACCCACAAAACCTCCCTTTTCCAGAGTTGAAAAACCAAACCCTCCCCCCCAAACCCGATTGCTTCAACGTTGTCACGGCCGCCGTTCGTGGTTGTCATCTGTCTGGGGCATCGAGTTGGTCGGCATAGTCTA
>NC_029790.2:125294458-125300237 GCF_000816755.2 Arachis ipaensis
CGTCTCGCCACTCTCCACCGTTTCGCCCGGTCGCCGCCGTATCGCCGCTCGCCGCCGTATCGCCGATCGTCGTCGTCTCTGCGCTGTCATGTTCCCCGTTGAAGGTTAGTGGCATTATAGTTTTTGGGTTTTGTGTTGTTTGATGGCTGTTGGTGAAATTATTTTTGAAGATGGAGAATTTACTATGCGATTGATGTGTTTTAATTTCTATGACTTCTTTTGAAATATTTATGAAAATCAGATTTGACCATTTGTGAGTCTGCTGTTGTGAACAAGGTTTGATTTTAGAAATACGGTGCTAATATCATGCTGTTTTCAATAATGCTTCTTCAAACATTTTTCTTAGCTAATTTGGTTGCCCTAATTTATAATAAAGTCATAAAGTCATATATGTGTATCTCATACTCTCAACATTCATTCAATTGGTAATGTTTTATGCCAAATTTATTATAATAGAATTTGAGTTTTGGTCATTTGACCTAGTTGAAGTCTTACATGTTAAAGAAAAAAAATTACTATAATAGACTATAACAGTTTTCATAATTAACTTTTGGCAACAATTGAATTTAATATTATTTTAAGTTTTATTAATTTTTTAGATGAAATTTTTAGATACAAAATTAATACATTCAATAATTATTGGTGTTATACGAGGTCAAAGTTTTCATCTTTTAAGTTTCAAGCTAAATTCCAAACAATTATAATGTTATGTATTATTTATATAAAACAGGGTATCAAATAATACATACATGAGACGCAGCTAAATGTTTACTTACCTGGTTGAAGATCCATATAACTGTCTATTGGTGTGAAAATTAAGGTCTTCAAAAATATGAAAAAAAAAAAACAAATTCATCATGTGAAACCAAAACAATTTTATAAGATAAAGAAATAATTAAAGCACGAAGAAATAAACTAGTCACGGAGGTGAGGTGCATAGGGAGTGCATAGGTGAGGTGCAACCACTTGGTCAGGCATCTGGACTATTCAGTGGTTTCTTAGGGAGTTTGGGCGCCGATTATTCAAACTTTTCCATATGTGAAGAGAGTTGGAAGCATGTGAACAAATTCAAGAAGGAACATGCATACGACATGATTAAGGTACATCTTTAAGTTTTAACATATTAAGCAAATTTAGTATTCAAATTTTTTTTTTGTGTAAAAACTTTTGGATGGGTAAATTAAATTGCTGGTTAAGTTTCCATATTTTTTTTTCACATGTTTATGTCAACATATCTATATTATACGTAACTACGACTTCTTGTATTGGATTTGAGTGTTATACTTTTTTCAATTTAAAGTAGCTTGTAATGGTTGTGGATATTCTTCAAATTATCAGTATTATGCTTGTTAGTTGGTTTTAGTTAATGACAATGGAAACTAATTGCAGCGGGTCTTTCACTATGAGAACGATATCGGAGGAAAAATAAAGCGCGAAATTATGCAAAGGATAGGAAAGAACTGGAAGGATACAAGACACAACTTGTATCATAAGTGTTACAAAGAAACAAGGACTTTTGAGAAAAATCTTGAGTATCGCCCGTCAGGAATAGAAGAAAATGAATGGAAATGGTTCCTTGAATATCACCAGAAGGAAGAAACAAAGGTAAGCTTTGGTATTTTTTATTATTTCCACAAAAACATACATGTGTATACCTATTATACCCCTTAGATTTTATCTTCAACATCCCATCACTCATTTATATTTGTTCTATTATTTGTTCATAGAAAAAGTATAAACAAAACGCTTTAAATCGGAGCAAGCAACTTTACACACATACTGGGGCTCCAAAACATTGGCAAGAAAAAAGACGAAGTGGTAATAAGTAGTTATTTACATTGAGATTTTGATTAATCTTCCTGAATATGGTGTTGTTATTTATATAATTGTGTCGGTATCAATGATATAGGAGAAAGAACAAGGAAGGCCCGTAGGTAGAGAAAAGTTGTTTATCGTCACTCATAAGAAAAAAGATGGCTAGTATATCCATCCCGACTTGTTAGTGTAAGTAATGTCTGAAATTTTTAAACTTAGATTACTGTATATATCGTGCTAATTTTAAATCATGCCTTTCGAATTTCTTGTATATTTGTAGGAAGCAATTGCGAATGTTGAGAGGCAGGATGAATCCTCTAAGCACCTTTCACAAAATGATTCGTTAGCACAAGTTCTTGGAAAGGAGCACCCATGACGAGTTCGTGCCTTAGGTGCTGGACCATGTCCCACCCAAGTATTTGGTAACGCTGCTGGACAACCGTTGGGTTTTGGTGAGCCAAATCAAAAGTATGAGAGGAGGATTGCAAAATTGACTGCTAAGATAGAAGAAGAGCAGGCGAAGAAACAGTCGATAGAGAAGGTTTTGGGATATATTATCCAACAACAAGGAGGCAATTTGCCAGCTGACGTTGCTGCAGCGCTGAATGATTTGGGTAGTACACCAACCTCGTCGCGCGCAAGGCCATCTTCATCTGGCAACCATGACCCGCAACAAAAATAGTGACTTTCAATCAATGTTATTAGCCACTATTAAATTTAAGTTGGTTTAGTGGTTTATGTTTATTTTCTTCAAATTATGAAATTTTACTTTATATTGAATCATGCACTTATGACAATCTCATTATATAAGTTATGTTTGCATATATATAATTTGGTTTGTTATATTATTTAGTTGTTTTATTTGGTTGGAAATTTTTTAAATTAATCGGTAACTAATAAATTAAAGTTGAATAAACATACTATTTTAAAAGAGGCAAAATAATAAAAAAGCTAGAATTTTATTGGAAATCCTGAATTTGACGGCGGTTTCTAACCGCTACATAATAAGCATATTGTATGTTCACCGGCATTTAGCGGCGGTTTTCAACCCCGCAAAATGAACGCCATTTTCAATTCCCTGCCATTTAGCGGCGGTTAGCGACACCATTTTTGTTATGCATCGGTTATTCCAGTGGTTAGCTAGAACCGTCCCGCAGCCTATCTTCCAGCGTCCGCCGCAATATAGCCCCAGAACCGCCACAAAATACTGGTTGTGTTGTAGTGATTAAATTGGAGGAGATAAGTTAGGCGGTATTGCTAAAATAAATTAAAATTATTTTATATATTAACTTAAACACTGATAATTATTTATATAACAATCTATTAATTAACGATAAATCTTTAAATAAATAAAATTCAGTTTTACGATGGAATAATTTTTAATCTATTCTGTTGAAAAATACTATAGAAAACCATATATGTATATCATAAATTTTATATAAAGGTTCAGGTATCAAACAATTATACTATATATGAACAACTTGTCAAAGTGGACAATCTGATATGTTCGATCTCCTCCTCCAAATGTATTCAATTCATAATATTAACTTTAATGTATTGTGATTAATTAAGTGATGATTTAAGAAATATAAGAATATTATAGCTTTGTTGCATCCCTAAAAGAAACTCCACTTTTCTTTCCCACTAAAGGATCATGAACAATTTAAAATGTTAGACAACATGCTAAAGTCACATTTTGATTAAAATTTCTACCAATATTTTAATAGAAATGAGTGATATTAAAAAGATAAAAAAAATAGTTAAAATTTATTTTATTTAATATTTATTAATTAATATAATAATTAATAAATATTAAATAAAACAAATTTTAATTATTTTTAGCTAAATTTTTTTTATTATCAAATATTTTTTAACAGAAATAATATATATTCAAGTATACATATATACATGGCTAGCCTTCTTGGAAAAACAAGTCAAATTTGAGGATATCAATTTGGGATCTAATATCAATATATAATAACACGTGGATGACCTAAATTTGCGACAAATGGATAGCATTACTATGGAAAATGTCAACTCTAAGCACTTAAAAATCTTTGGTGTTTAGGCCATGATTGGATTTGATAAGATGGGATGAAATTAGCACCACGCATATATTTTGCTAATACATTTTCCCAAGACAAAATGCTCCTAATACATTTTAAATTGCGGTCATTATAGTCTGTTTATGATATGATCTGAGGCAATTCGATGCAGACTTATAGTCTACTATATAATTATGTCGCTCTCTCTAATTATGTAATTTTAGCATCGTATCAAGATACAGTTATAGTCTGATATTATTAATAAAAAATTTTAAATTTTTTATCTAATAAATATAAAATAAATATATTAAAATTTTAATTTTTTTATATTTTAATAAAAAAACTTAATTTATAATTTTAATATATATTTTTAAAATACAAAATAGATAAATTCTTAATTAGAAGTATACTATGGGCAGAGAGACATTGATGTACGTTCATCATAGCAATAATTATTTATACAGTATACAACATATTAAATTAATTAACTGAACATACGGTGGTCAATGTCTTGATTTAATCGTTTATACTTTATATATAGTTTATAATGTTCTATGTATATGTGCATTTGCATGTTCCTATGTGAATTCTGCACAAACCTAGGTAGAGAGATTCATATGTATGTAGATCGTTAGCTACATAGTCCAATGAAGTGTTTAACATGCACGTTGAAGTTATCATCGAGTGCATTTTTTCAATTTTGGATCTAGCTTAGCTAGTACATATAAATTAGTGGTGTCTAAATGGATCCCACACGTCGAATTCGTCAAAAAGAACGAAGCGAATTAAAATTTAAAATCCACCAAATAAAAAAAATTCGCCAAATCCACACTACTAAATATGTAGGTTTTGCCCAAAAAAAAATTATTAAATAAAAAAATAATTAATATTATAAAATACATTATTTGTAAAAGTATTGAAAGAGATGAATCGCTGAGAAAAAGAGTATGAATTGTGAATGTAACGTTGAAATTGCTATATTATTGAGTGTGTGTGATTACATATGTAGCTATCTCTCTTATATACACAATGAGTGTGAATGATGGCCACTCATAAGTAACCAACTATCAACAGATTCCATAACAGATTCTAAACTCTTAACTAACTTCCCAATGATAACTAACTCAAATAGAATTTCAAAAGGACTTTTAGAAGGTAGAATTGGTGTAGGCAATCTGTTTATTAATACACAGTAGTAATAAAGACAAAATTCCAATGTATTAGAAGTATACCAATTGTAGTTAAAAGAGAAAAATTAATTTTTGAAATATGTCTATATTTTCTTTTGATACTCTCTTATTGTTGGTGAGTATAAAGATATGATCATTTCTGAAAAATGTCATTATCTTTTTATAAATCTTGTTAAGTGAATAATGAGAGATGCGAACAATGTGAACAACAAGTTACATTTTAGGTTTACTAACCATTCAATTTTATTTTTACCCTAAACCCACCAGTTTTACTTAATTTTACTTTGACCTAATTATACCCCCTCCTAACCCAAATCCCTTTTCACCGCAGCCAACCGTCTATCACCTACCCCAGCACATAGTCCCCCTCGCCGGCGAGAAAGCTCCTAAGTGCCGCTGTCTCCCGCCATCATCAACCCCAAGTGTAGGTAAGCCGTTCCATATTAAGAATAAATATCTCATTCGTATGAAGAACAAACATTACATTCGCATAAAAAATAAACATCCTATTTGCATGAAAAATAAACATTCGCATGCACGATGGAGGCGATGGGGCAGAGGCAGTCACCGCGGTGCGATGAAGGACGAAGCTAGGCTGCTTGCAGTGGCGCGATGGAGGTGCGACGAGGCTGGGTTGCCTGCAGCGATGGGCGGGATGGAGACGTGACAAGGCTGGGAAGCCAAAATGCATGCGATGGTTCGCGAGAAATGGCGGGGGTTGTGGGGAGT
>NC_029790.2:125300459-125307515 GCF_000816755.2 Arachis ipaensis
GTGGGGGAAGGGTTTGTGGTTATTGAAAGTCAAATTCAAAACAAGGATTATATCTAATTAATTCAAAATTTAATTTTTAAAATTAAATTAACTTTTTTTTAACCTATTGTTTACATTGTTTAAAAAGAAACGTTATTCTCTGTATATTCTCTTTATTAAAAATTGTGTAAAAACTTTGGACAGAAGCTCTTATCCATTATCACTCTAAAGGGCTTTAATGCTACAACAGTTTGTTTTTCAAATATAAGCTTTGTAATTTTTGAAAACTTCTAAAGCTTGACTTTTACTAACCAGAAGATATATGCAAGTAGTTTTACTATAAGCATCTAAGAAAACCAATACAGTATTTGAAACCATTAACAAAATTAAAGGGAGCAGGGTCTCAAATGTCAACGACATATACAAACTCAAGTAGCATGCTATACACTGATTCAGATGATTGAAATAGCAAATGTTGTATTTTTGCCATTGTGCAAAATTCACAGACTCTATGAGATTCATTTTTAGTTGATACACTAACCACATTCATTCATCACCAAACTTATTGTCTTTACAGTACTGTGGTCAGGCCTTTTATGCCATAGTGTAACATCACCTGAAATTTTAGTCTAAATACCAAAAGCTACAGGACAAGAGCTAGCTATGCATTTTGAATTGAAATCTTCCTTTAATTTTGCATTAACACTATTGGAAGTACCTAAAGTAAAATCAACAGAATTTAAACTCGAGATAGATAATATAGGCAAAGAATCTGATTCTAAAAAATTTCTCATTTTATTACTTGTCAAAGTATTATTGACATGATGATTATTATCAGCACTAACATATCTATTACACAGATGAATTTTTCTTAGTCTTTTGCACTATAAAGGAATCTTTATTATTTAAACTAGCAAGATTACTTTTTGAACTAAAAGGTAACAGATTAGAAGTATTATAGGTTCTTAATTAAAGTAGCAATCAACTGTATAGCTTTAGGAATAATTAGATGATCAAAGGAGTAAATTCTAAATTTATCTATGCCTTATTATAAGAGAGGTTTTTTGGTAACCTCATCACGAACCGCACAAAATTTAAGCCATAATTTAAAATAGATATGATTATCTTTTGTAAACTTTGATACACTTAGTAAATTTTGAGTAATTAAAAGAACATGAAACAAATATTGTAATATTTATTAAAAAGAACAGTAGAACTATAATGTAAAATTGGTACTCTTTGGTAATTACCCACAAATAGTTGTTCAGGAGTTTGAGAAGGGTATGAGGAGTTCAAGAAGTTGGCATGTTCAGCAGTGATATAATGGGAGGCTCCGAATTCTGCATACCATGCATTGTCATTTGCTGTTGAAGGTATGGATGTGATCATCTTCTTGGATTGGACAGTTGAGGTTTTCTTGAAAGCTCGAAGCTGAATTTTTAGGTTTTGAGTTCGAGTTCTTGATGATGTGATGAAAATATGAGTGATCATCTTTCACAATTCTGCAAAAGTTGCATATTGAACCACTTTGTTCTTGTATGTGATGTGTTGGAAATAAGTAGTACGACGACAATCTAATTTATCATGTGTCAAATAATTTGTTATTGTTATTATATTAAATGGTTAATATAATAAGGTTTTTGATTAAATTTAGAGATTTATTATTATGATAGTAATCACAATAATGAGAGATAAATCTTTTATAATTTAATCTAAATTGTTATTGGTCATAGAATTATTAAAAAGAATATTAATAATTTGGACAGATCAATGTATATATATGGTCTTTATTCACTACGAGAAACGTGGGAATTTACCACACAGGAAGATACCCATGAACGAGAAGTAGTGGCAAATCTGCATGACCGTGGTAATCGTTTGCAACGTCTTACATCTTCGTAGCCAAATTGTACGGAAATTTCCTACGTTTTTATTTGTTCGTAGCCAACTTGAGCTAGACTCTCTCAATTGCCACAGACCAAATGTTCACCGTGGCAAAGTCAAATCTTTCTACCTCCAAATTCTACGTGTTTATCAACGAGTGTTTTCTTCAATCTTTTCAAAAATTTTATAAGCAGTTTCTACTTTTTTTTTTTTTCAAATTTAAACCCTAATAATAAATTTAATTTTTTAGGATGGGTTTACTCAGTTTGCTGATAGTTAGTTTCTTCTTTCTCCTTCTTAGTGCTGCAATCTTCAATTGATAAGGTATGCATTAGTTGAAATAGTATAAAAAGAATACATGATTATAGCTCTAACTAATTGAGGATGAATGATGCAGGAGCATGTATCTTTATGTTTGTGTCATTAATTAAAGTATTCTAGTTTAACATATATTATTTTATTGTGTTATGAGTTAGTCCCACATCGCCCGAGTTATGAAAGTTTCCCCTCCCCTACTAGTATAAATATGCGTATGTACCCCTTTTGTTTATTAGTTGAATTGATTTTTATATATTGAAATAAGCTGTGTGCTTATTTTTCTCTAGGCTCTTTGAGAATAAGAGGCGCATCCTTGGTTTAGCCAATGGCTATTTTCACCATAATGTGATTATTAACCTCGCCAAGATTGGTGACCCAAGCGACGTCCTGGCATCAATGAATGTTAAAGTATAAAATTCATGTGAATTAAGCACTGAAATAGTATAAAATTCATGATTAAAAAAACACATTTTTTAATAATGTGTTCTTTCTGTCAAAATGCAGTTACAGTACCTAATTCACAATATGTATTAGTTGAAATAGTATAAAAAGAGTACTTATTTATAATTCTAACTAATCATATACAAACAATTTAACTCATTCTTTCTATTTTTTTTATTTTTATTTTTTTTACTATGCACGTCTCTTTTGTCCATAGGCAAAATGCAATTCTAATGCTTAATTCACAATATGCATTAGTTGAAATAGTACATATTTATAGTTTTAACTAATTCTATAAACTACTAATTATGATGAATTGGAATATTAACTCATTTAATTACTAATTAATAATTAAATTCATGTAGGTCTAATAGTTGAAAATAATATATTTATGTCTATTTTACATTTGTCTTTTGTTTTTAATTCATTATCCCCAGTTTTACAGATCAACCAATTAATTTCAATATTAACTTAGTTTTGATGGCTACTATTCTATGTAAAAATTATATGTTAGTATAGTTTAATTTATTTTAATAGGGAGGACGATTTGAATTGGGGTATGTGAAGTGAATCAAACTTAATGTTTTTTTATGTTTTATTTAAATTTATATATGTTTTAAATTGTTAAATGCTATAGTAGATATTATGTTATTTGGTTTGTTAACTGTTGGAGTTAATCTATAACAAGAACTTCAAAGACAAAATAACATCCTCATGTCTATTAATTTTTTAATCTTTTATTAATTTATATGAATCTGATTAATTGCCTTAATTATCAAAAAATTGACTAATTATATTTTTTATTCATAATAAATTATCTATTATGTAAAAGACAGTACTAGAAGTTCTGATGTTACTATTGGAATTCTGCTAATGGATAAAGTGACACTTCTTCGGATTAATTTGTGTGGCATCATTTTGTTTTTTATATTTTTTTTAGTCAATAATGTAAGTTAATTTTAGATCTTTTTTTTTGTTATCTCAATATGTATTCTTTCTTTTGTTGCTCGCTGTAGATAGATTCTAAACTACCAATTAATATTTTGGAAAATATTATACAACTGGCAACGGAAGGCTGCAATGCAGTTGCAAAATACATTCAAAAAGTAAGTGTTGTACCTTAATTTTTATGATCATCCTTGAAGGAGTCAAATCATGGCCTATTAATTTTTTAGCTTAATTTCTTATCTCTGTCTTGCTCATCAGATGTTATTGGAGCACACAAAAGTAACTGTGGAGTATCGACGGGGTGTATAATTTTGTGGCTGAAGTTATGTGTCTTTTTTGCTATATACATGAAAATATTTTTGTATGTGGGTTGTCTGTGTAACAAGAAATGCAGAGTTTAATAAATTCATTTTGTGTTAGTACTTTTAGGCTTTCAATTTTCTGTATCATTTTAGTAAAGTCTGATATTTGTTTTGTAATAGTTTCTTTTGGATATTTTTTTAACATTAAACCCATTTAATCTAGGATATTTGTTTTTCAATCCTAAGTATTAGTTAATTTCATATTTTTATACTATGGATAATACGTATAGGAATGTGATTTTTTTAATATTATATGATGTAATTTTATATTAAAGAGCATTTTTATTATGATATTTTTTTAATTTAACTTTTATCGTTAGCCACGGAAAAAAGTGTGGCAAAAAAGTCCGGCATGGCCAATTTTGTCACGGATAAAGTGTGGCAGAAATAATTATTTCGTTGTGCATCCTTTTATTTTTGCCACAGAAAAAAGCGTATCTAAACGTGCCAAAGTTGTGGCTAACAAAATGTTTTCACGGGGTTAAAATTATGGCTATTGGAGTAAAAAGCGTGGCTAATTAAAAATGCGTCGCCTTCTTTAGCCACGAATGTTTATTTGTTGCAAAAGCGTAATTGTCACAGTTTTTTTGGAGTTTAGTCACGGATTCTTCTGTGGCTAAACCCCTTGTTTTTTGTAGTGATTGGATGAAGATTAATAGATCTTATTTATTAAATTATATATATAGATGGTGCATGTAGATATATAGCCACTGAATTGACTCACTCTAAGAATTTCTAATGGTTATAATTATCACAAATTTGTCAATAGGATATTTTCAATATAAACATTATGGTACTAGAGTTTTTTTGACCTGCGACGATCATGGTAATTAACAATGTGTTTATCATACTTTGATTCCGGACATCTAATAGCTTTGGGTGCTAGTTGAATGGATATTGGGTATGATTTAAATATTTGTAGAATTAATGATTAATCAATATAAGAAATTCATCAACTCTCAGTAAAGAGTTTGAACTCTATGATTATAATGACGGAGATAAATAAAACTTTGGTTAAAAGAATTGAATGAATGAAAAAATAAGTTTTTTAGGTCATTCATAGTTTATTATAATAATAGTAATAAGTTAGAGTTTGACAACTAAACCATATTCTAAGGATTATCTAAGAATTGAAAAAATGAAAAGAATTATATTTTGTTTTTTTTTTTTAATTTTTAGTAAAAATATATTATCCCATATCATCGAATTGTTAAAAAATATTGTTAAATGTAAACCTTAATTAATAAATTTAGTATAACTAATTTCTTATCCGTTTCGTGTTGAGAAGATAATGAGCTAGGCAGGAAGGATGGAAAAGATCAGAATTCGGTAGTAGTGAAATGGTAGGAGCGATTCGGGTCTGAGATGGAGCTATTGCAGTGCAATCCATGTGGCGGTAATCAGAGTTCATAATTGAATGTGGAATAGAACTTTGTAGGTTGGGGTATAAAGCACAAGAAAGAATAGATGGTGTAGCAACAAGACCAACGTAGCGGAGGGATGTACGGCACCGAAGAATAGATTGGGATGATTGCTCTTGTATCTAGAGAATCCATTAAAGTGATGTTTGGGTTTATTTTAAAAACATAAAAAATTTTGTTGAAAATTACTAAATATAAAATACAGAATTATTGGGGTGAATCTATAACTATTTTTGACCGTTTTATCCGATAGAGTTCTCTATAAAAATTCTATCAAATACTTTGCTATGTATATAAACTATTTAAAAAAACAAATAAAGGCTCTCTATATATAACATTAAATATTATCATTAATTTGTTTTTCAAAAATAATATTTACTTTTTTATATTTTTTTTCAATAGTAGCAAAAATATTAATTTTAGTGACTATGATAGTGATTGTTGTGATTTGAGAGTAAAAAAAATAGAATAATAAAAGAAAAAAAAAATGATGATGATAGAAAAAAAATGTGTTTAAAAAAATTAATTTTAATTAAATGACTAAAATAAAACAAGATAAAATATTTAGATATAAAAATAAAATATTTTAAATGTTAGATAAAAAATTAGAACTTAATCAACAAAACTAAAATAATAATTTATTTTATAAATAAATTTACTGAAAACATGATACATGACAAAGCGCATGCATACGCGCACACATTATGTAAGTATGTATGCTAATAAATACTTTAAAGAATTGGCTAACAAGAAATAATATAAAACGGGTCATTCTTAAACATTTTTTATTAAGTATAGAGTGCTGTATTTTTTGTTAATTCATCAAATTTTAATTTTTTATTTATTATATTTTATATGAATTGTGTGGATTTAAAAGATAACTTCTTAATCAAGATAACCATTTTTTTTTGTAAGTTTTGGATTTTCTTTTGTAAGTTTTAGATATTAGGCTGAAATTCAAAACAAAAAAGTATATGAATATAAAAAGCATCTGTCCAAAAAAAAAAAGCAACTGGACTTTAGAATTGAAATAAATAATACATAAAAAATAAGTTGAAAATCCATACACCAAATCCAGAAGCAGAATCTCATCACTTCGAACATCCACAACTAGCAACATCAAGTAGCAGCGGATAACATTGCTACCCAACAAGAGAGACAAGACCAGAGAGGCTCATAGGACCAAACACAGCGGCGAGAGACTCCGACACACCAAACTAGGTTTCTTAGCAACTGTTCCAATTTGGGGGAGGGTAGCGAAAGATACATGGCAAATCGATGTGTCTCTTTATCGTCGGCGGAAGTCTAATGGAGTTGGCTAACCATGGACATCGTCATTTGAGAATCAGCGCAGTCATGGCGTCTTCGAGGAGACAGGTGTTCTTCTCCAAGATCGGTTTTGTGCTTGGAGTTAGCCAGACAGCAGCGGCGACGGACAAGTGCATCTCCCTCTTCGGTGGCAGTGATTTCTTGGGTTTTAGGAGGTCATTCATGACAAAGGCAGAAAGGAGTGGATTCAAGAGCTTCTAAATCTGTAGCCACTCAGAATGATCGTCGGAGCGCTGCCAGCCAACAATAAAGATATTTGAACACTGGAGTAATAGAAGAGTTCCATCAAATCCTGCTTCGCTGGTGTAATAGTCGTTCTATATTGGACAGTGTTAAGGGTTTGTTTTTTTCTTTCTCTTTTTCTTGGTGTGTGC